>NC_061806.1:39632721-39667721 GCF_021462225.1 Girardinichthys multiradiatus | reverse complement strand
CACAGGGAGGTTAGGGAGGAGAAAAGCATTTTTTGTCACCAATAAGGTGCAAGTGACTCATCAATGCAGGTGAATAAATGTGTGCTTTTTGAACCCACTACTTAAATTTCTCTGCAGCTATACCATCCCTGCCAGATTTTGTGGGCTTCAACATTCAGGGCTGCAGGGAAAACACCACCGGCTGTGATAAAACCACCTCTGAAACCCTGGTGGGAGTCACCTATAACACCAAGATCACGTGCTGCTCCAGCGACAGCTGCAACCCTATCACGCTCAGGTCCACACGTCCACCAAGATGACCTTCAGCGCTGCCGTCAGTGGAGCCGTCCTGGCCTCCTTACTGCGATGCATTTTGCTATAAAATTTACTTATTTGCCAAATTAAGTCTACTTACAACAGCATTAATTCATGATTAGTTGGATGCTCAAGGAAATACTTTCTACTATGTTTTCTTGTTTTTTTTTTTCTCAAAATAACTTATGTCATATGTATGGATATAGTATTAATCAAACTATATCCATACATAAAGACCACATCTGGAACAATCTCCATGTGTGCTTGAGTTTACTTTTGAAGCCAAATATAATTTCAAACAAGATAAACCCCTAAGCAGATATTTACTTTACTTTAATACATATTATATATTTACAACACCTTCCATAGTAGGTGCTCTAGGGAAAGATATCTAAATAAACTTGATATTGCAATGATGTAAAATTTTAGATATATTATGCAGCTGTAGTATTAGACATTACTAAGCCACATAAAAAGCCAGGTTGCAATTTGAAAATGCACTCAGTGACAAAGACTTAACTTTTACTGACATGACACTTAAAGTATCATGTCAGAAAAGTTCAATCAATGAAAGTTTTATGCTTGCAAGCCTTACAATACTCCCCTTAACGTGTAGTAGGGGATGGCTGCATTATATTCGGTTGGGTACTGTGCTGCAGGAGGGACTGGTGGACTTTACAAAACAGATGGCATTATGAGGAAAGAACATTGTAGAAATATTAGGCAACATCACAACACATGAGCCAGGAGCTTAAAGCTTTGGCACAAATAGGTCTTCCTAGTGGACAATGACCCTAAACACACAACTAAAATAGATATAAAATATCATATTTAGGTCACAGTTACACCAGGGGATTGGTCTGTTCTGGGCAAAGAGGTTTAGTATTCAACAAATGCATTAAGGAGATTTAAACAAGAAAATCTGTAATTTATTGAATTAACCAGCGGCCGTGCTTCGGAAACACAGAGCCTGAGTGCGACTGTATGCTGGAACTGCTCCGTGTTTCGAGCTGTTCCCTGCTCCATGACTCATGTGACCTCCACATCTACATAGATCTATCCTGGCCTAGATCTGCTCTATAGACTTGATCTGACATCTCCTGTTAATCCGGAATTTGAATTAAGTGAGTGGAAGATCTTATGTAGATTAATATCCACTCTTAACACAACAGAATGTTTTTCAGATATTTCTTATTTAGTTATAGCTGGTTTTGTTTAATATGAGGCAAAGAACTTGGAAAGGTAAATATATTAAAATGTAAAACATTTCAATGAGTAGCTAAACTTTACCTGAGTAGAATGTTCATATGATGTTTAGATGATTTTCATAGAAACTTTGATTACATAAACAATTTGATTTTTTTGAAGAAATCACTCCATTAAACTCTCAAGAAGACCAACAGATTTAAGGACAGAATAGTTTTAGTAATTCAGTTACAAAAGGCTTCCCCACACATTGATTCAAAATGCTGCAGCAAGAGTTCTGATGAAAATTAAAAAGAGAGATAATATTTCTCCTATTTTAGCTTCCCTTCATTGGCTCCCTGTTAAATTCAGAATATAATTTAAACTTCTCCTCCTCACATATAAAGCCCTTAATAATCTAGCTCCATCATACATCAGAGATCTGATTGTTCCATATGTTCCTAACAGAGCACTTCGTTCTCAGACTGCAGGTTTACTGGTGGTTCCTAGAGTCTCTAGAAGTAAAATGGGAGGCAGATCCTTTAGTTATCAGGCTCCTCTCCTGTGGAACCAGCTCCCGGTTTTACTCCATGAGGCAGACACCCTGTCTACTTTTAAGGCTAGGCTTAAAACTTTCCTTTTTGATAAAGCTTATAGTTAGAGTGGTTTAGGTTATCCTGAGATATCTGTGTAGTTATGCTGCTATAAGCTTAGGCTGCTGGAGGACATAATGACCACTTTCACACTACTTCTCATACTACTCTCCATTTATGGTATTTGCTGTTATTTCAGCTTTTTACTCTATGTTCTCTCTCTGTTTTTTCTTGTCCTACAAGCTACACCTGGGATGACTCTGTGTTTAGCTGTGACTCCTTCCTGGATGGGGACATCAGCAAAGCTTCTGCTGCCAACAACTTAACGCTCATCTTCAGAAGATACTCTTGGCCCTGTCTCTCCTAGACATAGCTACTGGCTGAGCTTCTACTCTCACTAACTGCATGTGCTCTCTTTCATCCTCTAGAATTCATTACTGCCTCATAGTTCATCTGCTTAGCTGTCTTTCTCTCCTAGATGAAGCCACTAAAGGAGCTATAACCATTAATGTTTTACTTTTCTTTCCTATAGAAAGTACTCCTGGATCAGTGCTTCTGTGCTCTTTTGTGTCTCTGCTCTGTTCTCTCTAACCCCCAGTCTGTCGTGGCAGATGGTTGGTCACACTGAGCCTGGTTCTGCTGGAGGTTTCTTCCTGTTAAAAGGGAGTTTTCCTCTCCACTGTCGCTAGATGCTCATCCAGGAAGAGTGAATGCTACAAGTCACTGATTCAGTGCAATCTGCTGGGTTTCCTTGGATAGAAAAAAAAAAAACAAGTAATAAACTGAATCTGACTGCATTGTTTGATAGTTAGAATTAATTGGAATGTGTGGACTTGACTTGAAATCTGTATGATTCGATTGAATTGACTTTGTAAAGAGCCTTGAGATGACATGTGGATTGATGCTATATAAATAAAACGGAGTTGAATTGATGTTGCCCTTGGCTCTCCAACTGTCTGCCATGATGAAAGGAGTCGTAGCTCTCGATAGTCTTTATCGATGGAGGCCGTAATGATGGTGACCTGGAGTCAGCTGCCCAAACAAAGCTGCTGAAAATTAGGCTTGGAGATAAGAACTTTTAACCCCCTTTGAGACATCAAGACACATCCTTATAAAGATATTTGACCACCTTCTACATTTCAACCATATTGTCAGTTCGTTCAGACAGAAGGAAATGTTGCCTTTTCTGTCATCGTGTTAAAACCTGCCTCAAAGGTAATGGGTAAGACAGACAATACCTCATTGACATGGATCAGGAACTAAGATACCCTGGGCCTTGGTTAGTTGGAGGACACTTTGAAATAAGAAACCAAAAGTGTAATTTCAGAGATGAACAGGCTCAGCAGGTTTTATGAACCAAAGCTCAGAGTTCTGCAGATTTAATACAAACTGTAGGTTTAACAAATATTAAAATGAGAAAGAAGGAATCTTAGCTGACGATGCCCTCATCAGCTAAGAAGAGGGCATCGTCTTAGCTGGGCAAAAACATGATGGATAAATAAGTCCAATTGTTTTAAACGTGTGAAAGAACATGTGTAAAAATATATCCTTCAAAAACATATTTTCTTAACTTATTGACCTTTCATGTCAGGTTTTATTATTTGTAATGTTTTATCAAATTTTTCCCCAACCGTTACTATTTATGCTTTCCATAGTAAACAGGGAACATAAATGTCCCTGAATGTTCAGGTTCTACAATAACTTCTACTTCAACAACAGAAAGTTGTATCCTGTAAAGGTCTTGGAATTCAACATCCTTGCCAAGATATTTTAATTAAAATCTTGTGCTAGTTTCCTCCCCATTTAAAGTTGCGTCATTAAAAGATAAACACAACAAACCTGAAAAACCTTCTCTGCCAGTCAGGCTCCCACCCCTCACCTTATATAAATCTCTAATCTCACCAGTTCTGACATCTGATCAGCATCAATCGCCTGGAAGAGAAGCAGCTTCTGGTCTTGAGGAGAAGGAAAGAAGGTTTTTAGTCGTTGGTCTGAAACCAAGAACCAAATCTACAGACATGGGGAAGTTTCTTTTTGCTGTTGTTGCAGCTTTTGCATCTCTGGTCTTGGGTAAGAAAGCTTCCAATAAAATATTTTCCATTAAAAAAGAAATAAATATTCAAGGAAAACAAAATTATTCTTTGTGATGTTCATCTTAGCAGTGCTACAAGGCATTAATCTGAAAAAGTGTAAAAATAAATTCTAAATTTTTTTTTATTTATATTTGGGAAAGAAGTCACAATCCCATTTTAGATTAAATATCCTTCGTGGATAAAAAACAAAACAAAACGCTGTGTTTCAAAGAATTGCTTTTATGAAAAGTGGGAGAAATAATTTTTCTTTTTAAAATTATAAATCAACTTCGCTCAGAGGTCACATCTCTGTCTTTTGATGCCACTTTTACCATAAGGACAATGGAGGTCTAGGAACATGAGTTGGATCTGACCTTTGATGATAACAGGTGGGATTCTGCACTGAAAACTATCCACATGGCCTCCATTTGTGTCGCTCTAATGCTTATTCAGTTTTTAAGTTTTGTTTAGGTGCCATTACTTTAAAGCTAAAACAGAGATACTTTCAGGCTCAGTGGATGTTAGTGATAGGTGTAATGGTTCACCTGGTCACCTCAAACACATGTTTTTCTCTTGTCCATCACTACTCAGTTTTTGGCAGGTTTATTTGACAGTGTTAAAGGTGATCTCAAAATCTAAAAGCTTCTCTCCACATGTGGTAATCTTTGGTCTTCCTGATGACTATACCCACTTTTCTGCAGAGCAATTGAAGGTCCTGGCCTTCACCTCTCTAATACCCAGACATCATTTGCTTCTTCACTGGGGATCAAACCTTGCCCCTTCAACACACAGACGAAATTGAGAAAATCAGATATTCCAGAAGTAGTTCTCCAAACAGATTTAACCAAAAATGGCTAAAACTATTTTTGGAGTCAACTTGAGATTTGCCCCCTTATTAATTATTTAATTAATTTTTTGTATCCTAATCAAAATTTGTTCAGGCAATAATTGTATTTTCTCAATTTATATGCAGTTAAAGCTGTTATCAGACCACTGTAGACGGCTCTAATTGCATTGTTTTATGTACCCAAAACAACTGTACTATATGTAAGAATGGTATAGAGTGGGAATGAAGTTGAGTTTTTGCCACATTTTCTACCTACCTAAAAAATGAGGAAAACCTCAAGTTATTCAATTCTAATAGTTTTTGAAGTCCATCACATCCATGTTTAATATTTGCATGCACATTTAAAACTAAAGCCAACGGTTGTTTAAGATCCTCAAATTAGATCAAAATCTACTGAAGGTTTCTACATCGTGAAGTTTAATAACAGGGATTCTTTTCCACCTGCAGTCTTGATGAATCTCAGTGACAGAGTTCGGTTGTCAGTTTCCACTACAGTGTTTATTCAGTAGGGCTCAGCAGATTTTGGCAAAGTACAAGGTGTGTTTGACAGGAAAGTATCTGTACCGTGTTGAAGATGTAGAACAAGTCCTCAGGAGCCATTATTGACTGCAATCTGTGTCTGTTTCAGCGGAGTCCTTGATCTGCAACAGGTGCCGCTTCGGTCTGTTTGGTACGTGCCTGGGTAGGGATAACGAGACCTGTGCAACCAACGTCAGCGTCTGTTTCACTGAAAGAACAAGTAAGTGTGATCTTAATTACCTAAAGACATCCTAAAATGTCTCTTCACACTACCTACATGCAAACAGGAAAGAATAACCTAAATCGCTGCAATAGCATTCAGACAATATGATGATATCTTGCACAGCTGCCAAAGTTATTTTACATCCGCTACACAAGCAGGCTATCACCTTCTAGTTTTTAAAGTGTGTATGTTAATTTAGTGTTTTATGCTGTGGAGACCCCTTTCTGTGGAAAGTTGCTGCTGTACAAGGTGCTTTTTTTTTGTGTTTATTATGTTTCAACCTTATACAGCCTGAGAGCTGTATAATTTTAAAGAAGTCCAAATGATCTAGAAAAGCCACCCTTGCATTTTGGATAGATAACGAACACTTTAAAAATGGGGATGTTATTGTCCCAATATGTAATCTGTAACCCTTCAAACTAAAAACAGGAAACTGTCAAAAAAGTGAAATCTTTAAAAATTTAAATGTTAATTGGATGTTTTTATCAAAGAAAGCTACATTTTCTAAAGCATCACCTGGTGTTCTCAAAAAACTTGCATCATAATTGACACATGAGGCTTTGTTTAGTACATAATCACCATAACCAAAAAGATTTTATATGCATTAGAAAATATGTGGCACACTTACTTAACATTTAGTATTTATATTTAGAGAATGTGTAAAATATACACTGCTCAAAAAAATAAAGGGAACACTCAAATAACACATTCTAGATCTGAATGAATGAAATATTCTCATTGAATTCTTTGTTCTATACAAAGTTGAATGTGCTGACAACAAAATCACACAAAAATCATTAATGGAAATCAAATTAATAACCAATGGAGGCCTGGATTTTGAGTCACAGAAAATTTAAGTGGAAAAACACACTACAAGCTGATCCAACTTTGATATAATGTCCTTAAAACAAGTCAAAATGAGGCTCAGTATTGTGTGTGGCCTCCACCTGCCTGTGTGACCTCCCTACAACGCCTGGAGATGCTCCTGATGAGACAGCAGATGGTCTCCTGAGGGATCTCCTCCCAGACCTGGACTAAAGCATCCGCCAACTCCTGGACAGTCTGTGGTGCAACGTGACGTTGGTGGATGGAGCGAGACATGATGTCCCAGATGTGCTCAATCGGATTCAGGTCTGGGGAACGGGCGGGCCAGTCCATAGCTTCAATGTCTTCATCTTGCAGGAACTGCTGACACACTCCAGCCACATGAGGTCTAGCATTGTCCTGCATTAGGAGGAACCCAGGACCAACCACACCAGCATATGGTCTCACAAGGGGTCTGAGGATCTCATCTCGGTACCTAATGGCAGTCAAGCTACCTCTGGTGAGCACATGGACGGCCACGCGGCCCTCCAAAGAAATGCCACCCCACACCATTACTGACCCACTGCCAAACCGGTCATGCTGAAGGATGTTGCAGGCAGCAGATCGCTCTCCACGGTGTCTCCAGACTCTGTCACGTCTGTCACATGTGCTCAGTGTGAACCTGCTTTCATCTCTGAAGACCACAGGGCGCCAGTGGCTAATCCTGGTGTTCTCTGGCAAATGCCAAGCGTCCTGCACGGTGTTGGGCTGTGAGCACAACCCCCATTTGTGGATGTCGGGCCCTCATACCATCCTCATGGAGTCGGTTTCTAACCGTTTGTGCAGACACATGCACATTTGTGGCCTGCTGGAGGTCATTTTGCAGGGCTCTGACAGTGCTCCTCCTGTTCCTCCTTGCACAAAGGTGGAGGTAGCGGTCCTGCTGCTGGGTTGTTGCCCTCCTACGGCCTCCTCCACGTCTCCTGGTGTACCGGCCTGTCTCCTGGTAGAGCCTCCAGGTTCTGGACACTACGCTGACAGACACAGCAAACCTTCTTGCCACAGCTCACATTGATGTGCCATCCTGGATGAGCTGCACTACCTGAGCCACTTGTGTGGGTTGTAGAGTCCGTCTCATGCTACCACGAGTGTGAAAGCACCACCAACATTCAAAAGTGACCAAAACATCAGCCAGAAAGCATCGGTACTGAGAAGTGGTCTGTGGTCCCCACCTGCAGAACCACTCCTTTATTGAGTGTCTTGATAATCACCAAAGATTTCCTCCTGTTGTCTTTTCCATTTGAACAACATCATGTGAAATTGATTGTCAATCAGTGTTGCTTCCTAAGTGGACAGTTTGATTTCACAGAAGTTTGATTTACTTGGAGTTATATTGTGTTAAGTGGTCCCTTTATTTTTTTGAGCAGTGTATTTAGCAACAGAGTTATTGCATGGTCTTTAGGGGAGTACGAACATCATTAAAAAGGAAGAGGTTTTAGAAGTACTTGTATCCAATATTATACATTAGGACACATATGGATGATGAGCTTCATAAACAATGCCAGGCTTAGTTTGAACCTTCTTGAAAAGAAAGATTGTTTAAAACATAGTTTTCAAAAAGCCTTTCAAAGTTTCTTTAGACAAGACCTCAGTGGTGTCAAATATATCGAAGGGAGCCAGATAAAAATCTAGGAAATATCAGTATTTCCATGAAGATACAATCAAAAATAGATAACATGTAATACAAATGCTCCATTACATGCCTCAACACTAGACAATAGACTTTTTTCAACTTTTGAACTCATTAATGAAACTAATTTTTGTTTCTGCAGCTTTCATAACCCTCCCAGACTTTGTTGGGTTCAACTCTCAGGGCTGCAAGGACACCAGTACAGGCTGCAACGCAACCACCAGCGGCACGCTGCTGGGTGTCACCTTGGAAACCAATACCACCTGCTGCAACCTCCCAGACAGGTGCAATACCATCGTTCTGAATGGTGCCCCATCCACCAAGATGACCTTCACTGCTGCCATCGGTGCTGGTCTCCTGGCCTCTGTGTGGGGAAGCCTTTTGTAACTGAATTACTAAAACTAATCTATCCTTAAATCTGTTTGTGTTTTGAAGACTTTAATGAAGTGATTTCTTAAAGAAAATCTAATTCTTTATGTAATCAAAATTTCTGTGAAAATCATCTAAACATCATCTGAAAATTCTACGCAGGCAAAGTTTAACTATTGATTGAAATGTTTAACATTTAAATATTTTGACCTTTCCAAGTTCTTTGTCTCCTATTAAACAAAACCAGCTATAACTAAATAAAAAATATCTGAGAAATATCCTGTTGTGTCAAGAGTGCATTTTTATCTACACAAGACCTTCCACTCAGTTAATTTGAATTCAGGATTAACAGGAGATGTCAGATCTAGTCTACTTAAATGACATTATCCAAAGATGTTCCCAGGCCAGAACAGATCTGGACCAGGATAGATCTATATAGACGTGGAGGTCATGTGGGTCATGGAGGAGGGAATAGCTCCAAACACGGAGCAGTTCCAGCATACAGTCGTACTCAGACTCTGTGTATCTCCTGCAAAGATACTAAAGTTATTTTACATCCACCACACAAACACTGTGTCACTTCCTAATGTTTTAGGTGTGTATGTTTAATTTTGTGGATTAATCTGTGGAGACTCCTTTATGTGGAAATTTGCTTCTGTACAATATGCTTTATATATTTTAAATAAATGTGGATGTTACAGTCTTTCAAGTATTTCTAGTTCTAGATGGTTTAGGCGGCTTCTACATGAAAATAGTGTTGTGTGATTACGCTAAATGGAGTTTAAACGAAAATTCAACCTGGAAGACTCACCTCCGCTGTCTCCGCTTCAACCGATCAAAGTCAAGTCCTCATCCTTCTCCAGCCAATCATTCTTCAAGCTTCACTTTAAAAGACCTTCATTCATGGAACCACCCAATCTTCAGCCGAGCCTCGACGCTCCTCCACCCCATCTCCTCCATCCGGCTTCCAAACTCTTCCAGGCTCCCTTACCTACTCAGGCCTCCACTCCACCACCAGTCGGATCCCAGGAGAAGACATCTCTAATTCTGATTCTAAGATGTTCATCCAAGCTCACATCATTCTCAGCGTTCAGGTCTTCCTCCAGGGTCCGAACGCCAAAGAAATAATATTTCGTTAATAAACTTTTCTAATTGTCGTCCGTGTTTTCCTTATTTCTGAGTCTTTACAGTTTAAAATTACTTTTCAACCATTTACAGCCTGAGAACTGTATAATTTTAAGAAAGGAGTCCCAGTGTAGAACAATCTTGAAAAGCCACCCTTGGATTTTTGTCTAGTTAATGAACACTTTGAAAATGGGGATGTTTTTGTCCCAATATGCATGTATCCCTTCAAATTAAAAACAGGTAACTGTCAAAAAATTCACATCTTTAAAGATTATAATGTTAATTTGATGCTTTTATCAAAAGAAAGCTACATTTTTGGTTTTCTTCAATAAAGAGGCAGAGGTCTCAGAAGTACCTGTATCCAAGATTATACATTTGGTGTTATAGAATTAGGTAGAGTAATTATTAAGGTATTTTAAACACCTGATGCTGTAATTCAGTGACATTCAGTGACAACAGTTTGACTTTTTTTTAAAACATTGGCAATTTTTTTTTTATTACATTTGATTCATTTGGATTTTGCATCGTTTTACCAATGATAGCTATTGTATACATTTGATAAAAACATACCTCACTTAAACAACATTTTAGACTTTTATTGTGAAAGTGTAAAACATATTTAGCAACATATTTATTCAGGTAAGCAGGTCTTTTTGAAGAATGCATGACGTTTTTAAAGAGACAAATAGCTCAGAAATATTTGTATCAAAAATGATACATTTGGTTTCAAAGGCTTAATGTACTTAGAAACTGTTAAGTGTAATCCAGTAATGTGACTGTTAGACTTCTCTGAACCATTGCCTAGTTTTTGCTGTTATTTTTTGAATCATAATTAATAACATGTTGCACGCTTAAATGGCATTTGCATCTTCATAGCAAATGTGTGGAGCATATTTTGCAGATTTGTGTACCAATATTGTTAAAGATATATCAGAAGCTACACCTGGGCTGGCTCTGTGTTTAGTTGTGACAGCTTCCTGGAGGGGGACTAAAAGTGCACCTTCTACTGATGATACACTTGGTCCTGTCTTTCAGTGTTTGACCCTTTCTCTCTCCTAGACAAAGCTATTGGCTGAGCTTCCACTTTCACTAACTGCATGTGCTCTCTTTCATCCTCTAGACTTCATTACTGGCTCATAGTTCATCTGCTTAGCTTTCTCTCCTAGATGAAGCCACTAAAGGAGCTATAACCATTAATGTTTTTCTTTTCCTTCCCATAGAAAGTACTCCTGGATCAGTGCTTCTTTGTTCTCTTTGTGTCTCTGCTCTGTTCTCTCAAACCCCCAGTCGGTCGTGGCAGATGGCCGCTCACACTGAGCCTGGTTCTGGTTCTGCTGGAGGTTTCTTCCTGTTAAAAGGGAGTTTTTCCTCTCCACTGTTGCTACATGCATGCTCAGTATGAGGGATTGCTGCAAAGTCAACACCAGTGACTGTCCACTGTCTCTACATGCTCATCCAGGAGGAGTAAATGCTGCAAGTCACTGACTCGATGAAATCTGCTGGGTTTTCTTAGATAGAAAAACTAATTTGAAAAATAAAGTCAATCTGACTGCACTGTTAGTAGTGCATAGTTAGGATTAATTGGAATGTATGAACCTGACTTGAAATCTGTTTGAGTTTGAGTATAAATAAAATTGAATTGAATTGAATTGAATTGAATTGAATGACAGACAAGACCTCATTGACACGGATCAGGAACTAAGATACACTGGGCCTTGGTTAGTTGGAGGACATTTTTAAGTAAAAAACCAAAAGTGTAATTTGAGAGATGAACAGGTTCAGCAGCTTTCATGATTTAAAGCTCAAATGTCTGCAGATTTAATACAAAGTGTATGTTTAACAAATATTAAAATGAGAAAGAAGGAAAATCAGAGCTAAAACATGATGGAAAAATAAGTCCAGTTGTTTAAGACGTGTGAAAGAACATATGTTTAAAAAATATATCATCCAAAAACATATTTTCTTAACTTAGTGACCTTTCATGACAAGATTTTTTGCTAGTAAGGTTTAATTTTATTTTTCTCTCACCATTACTATTGATGCTGTCCAAAGTAAACAGGGAACATAATTGCCCCTGGATGTTCAGGTTCTACAATAACTTCTACTTCAACAACAGAAAGGTTTATCCTGTGAAGGTCTTGAAATCCAACATCCTTGCCAAGATATTTTAATGTTAATCCAGACCCCTCCCCATTTAAAGTCCCTTTATTTAAAGATAAACACAAAAAACCTGAAAAACCTTCTCTGCCAGTCAGGCTCCCACCCCTCACCTTATATAAATCTCTACTCTAACCAGTTCTGAAATCTGATCAGCATCAATCGCCTGGAAGAGAAGCAGCTTCTGGTCTTGAGGAGAAGGAAAGAAGGTTTTTAGTCGTTGGTCTGAAACCAAGAACCAAATCTACAGACATGGGGAAGTTTCTTTTTGCTGTTGTTGCAGCTTTTGCATTTCTGGTCTTGGGTAAGAAAGCTTCCAATAAAATATTTTCCATTAAAAAAGAAATAAATATTCAAGGAAAACAAAATTATTCTTTGTGATGTTCATCTTAGCAGTGCTACAAGGCATTAATCGGAAAAAGTGCAAAAATAAATTCAAAACTGTTATTTATTTATATTTGGGAAAGAAGTCACAATCCCATTTTAGATGAAATATCCTTCGTGGATAAAAAACAAAACAAAACGCTGTGTTTCAAAGAATTGCTTCTATGAAAAGTGGGAGAAATAATTTTTCTTTTTAAAATTATAAATCAACGGAGGTCTAGGAACATGAGTTGGATCTGACCTTTGATGATAACAGGTGGGATTCTGCACTTAAAACTATCCACATGGCCTCCATTTGTGTCGCTCTAATGCTTATTCAGTTTTTAAGTTTTGTTTAGGTGCCATTACTTTAAAGCTAAAATAGAGATACTTTCAGCCTCAGTGGATGTTAGTGATAGGTGTAATGGTTCACCTGGTCAAAAAACACCTGGTAAAGCCAACAGTTGTTTAAGATCCTCAAATTAGATCAAAATCTACTGAAGGTTTCTACATCGTGAAGTTCAATAACAGGGATTCTTTTCCACCTGCAGTCTTGATGAATCTCAGTGACAGAGTTCGGTTGTCAGTTTCCACTACAGTGTTTATTCAGTAGGGCTCAGCAGATTTTGGCAAAGTACAGGGTGTGTTTGACAGGAAAGTATCTGTACCGTGTTGAAGATGTAGAACAAGTCCTCAGGAGCCATTATTGACTGCAATCTGTGTCTGTTTCAGCGGAGTCCCTGATCTGCAACAGGTGCCGCTTCGGTCTGTTTGGTACGTGCCCGGGTAGGGATAACGAGACCTGTGCAACCAACGTCAGCGTCTGTTTCACTCAAAGACTAAGTAAGTGTGATCTTAATTACCTAAAGACATCCTAAAATGTCTCTTCACACTACCTACCTGCAAACAGGAAAGAATAACCTAAATCGCTGCAATAGCATTCAGACAATATGATGATATCTTGCACAGCTGCCAAAGTTATTTTACATCCGCTACACAAGCAGGCTATCACCTTCTAGTTTTTAAAGTGTGTATGTTAATTTAGTGTTTTATGCTGTGGAGACCCCTTTCTGTGGAAAGTTGCTGCTGTACAAGGTGCTTTTTTTTTGTGTTTATTATGTTTCAACCTTATACAGCCTGAGAGCTGTATAATTTTAAAGAAGTTCAAATGATCTAGAAAAGCCACCCTTGCATTTTGGATAGATAACGAACACTTTAAAAATGGGGATGTTATTGTCCCAATATGTAATCTGTAACCCTTCAAACTAAAAACAGGAAACTGTCAAAAAAGTGAAATCTTTAAAGATGAAAATGTTAATTGGATGTTTTTATCAAAAGAAAGCTACATTTTCTAAAGCATCACCTGGTGTGCCCAAAAAACTTGCATCATAATTGACACTTGTACTCGTACTGGTACTCGTCGTCTTCCGCTTTATCCGGGACCGGGTCACGGGGGCAGCAGACTCAACGGAGACGCCCAGACGTCCCTCTCTCCAGACACCTCCTCCAGTTCCTCCAGGGGGAGCCCACGGCGTTCCCAGGCCAGCCGAGAGCCATAGTCCCTCCAGCGTGTCCTGGGCCGTCCCCTGGGCCTCCTCCCAGTGGGACGTGCCTGGAACACCTCCCGAGGAAGGCGTCCAGGAGGCATCCGGTATAGATCGATGTGGAGGAGCAGCGGCTCTCCTCCGAGCCCCTCCCGGATGGCCGAGCTCCTCACCCTATCTCTAAGGGAGTGCCCGGCCACCCTACGGAGGAAGCTCATTTCAGCCGCTTGTATCCGGGATCTCGTTCTTTCGGTCATGACCCAAAGTTCATGGCCATACGTGAGGGTGGGAACGTAGACCGACCAGTAAATTGAGAGCTTTGCTTTTCGGCTCAGCTCTCTCCTCACCACAACGGACCGGCACAGCGCCCCCATTACTGCGGCAGCCGCACCGATCCGTCTGTCGATCTCCCGCTCCATTCTTCCCTCACTCGTGAACAAGACCCCGAGATACTTAAACTCCTCCACTTGAGGCAGGAACTCCCCTCCAACCTGAAGAGGACAAGCCACCCTTTTCCGGTCGAGTACCATGGCCTCGGACTTGGAGGAGCTGATCCTCATCCCAGCCGCTTCACACTCGGCTGCGAACCGCCACAGCGCATGCTGTAGGTCTTGGCTAGAGGGGGCAAGCAGGACCACGTCATCTGCAAAAAGAAGAGACGAAATCCACTGGTCCCCAAACCCGACCCCCTCCGGCCCTTGGCTGCGTCTAGAAATCCTGTCCATAAAAGTTATGAACAGGACCGGTGACAAAGGGCAGCCCTGCCGGAGTCCAACATGCACTGGGAACAGGTCCGACTTAGTGCCGGCAATGCGGACCAAACTCCTGCTCCGCTCGTACAGGGACCGGATGGCCCCTAGTAAAGGGCCCCCAATTCCATACTCCTGGAGCACTCCCCCACAGGGCATCACGAGGGACACAGTCGAATGCCTTCTCCAGGTCCACAAAACACATGTGAACCGGTTGGGCAAACTCCCATGAACCCTCGAGCACCCTGTAGAGGGTATAGAGCTGGTCCAGTGTTCCACGGCCGGGACGAAAACCACACTGCTCCTCCTGAAGCCGAGGTTCGACTATCGGTCGGACTCTCCTCTCCAATACCCTGGCGTAGGCCTTACCAGGGAGGCTGAGGAGTGTGATCCCCCTGTAGTTGGAACACACCCTCCCGTCCCCCTTCTTATGAAGGGGGACCACCACCCCAGTCTGCCAGTCCAGAGGCACTGTCCCCGACCGCCACGCAATGTTGAAGTCAACCATGACAGCCCTACAACATCCAGAGACTTGAGGTACTCAGGGCGGATCTCATCCACCCCCGAAGCCTTGCCACCGCGGAGCTTTTTAACCACCTCGGTGACTTCAGCCTGGGTGATGAAAGAGTCCGACCCCGAGTCCCCAGCCTCTGTTTCCACCACGGAATGCGTGATGGCAGGATTGAGGAGATCCTCGAAGTACTCCTTCCACCGCCCGATAATGTCCTCAGTCGAGGTCAGCAGTCTCCCGCCCCCACTTTAAACAGTGTTGGCAAAGCACTGCTTCCCCCTCCCGAGGCGACGGACGGTTTGCCAGAATCGCTTCGAGGCCAACCGGTAGTCCTTCTCCATGGCCTCACCGAACTCCTCCCAGGCCCGTGTTTTTGCCTCTGCCACAGCCCGGGCCGCAGCACGCTTGGCCTCACGGTACCCGTCAGACGCCTCAGGAGTCCCACAAGCCAACCACAGCCGATAGGACTCCTTCAGCTTAACAGCATCCCTTACTGCCGGTGTCCACCACCGGGTTCTGGGATTGCCGCCGCGACAGGCACCGCAGACCTTACGGCCACAGCTATGGGCAGCAGCATCGACAATAGATGCGGAGAACATGGTCCACTCGGACTCTATGTCTCCAACATCCCCCGGGATCTGGTCGAAGCTCTCCCGGAGGTGGGAGTTGAATACATCCCTGGCCGAGGGCTCCGCCAGACGTTCCCAGCAGACCCTCACTATGCGCTTGGGCCTGCCAAGTCTGACTGGCTTTCTCCTCCTCCAGCGGATCCAACTCACCACCAGGTGATGATCAGTGGACAGCTCATCCCCTCTCTTCACCCGAGTGTCCAAAACATGCGGCCGAAGATCTGATGATACGACAACAAAGTCGATCATCGACCTCCTGCCTAGGGTGTCCTGGTGCCAAGTCCACTGATGGACACCCTTATGTTTGAACATAGTGTTCGTTATGGACAATCCGTGACTAGCACAGAAGTCCAATAACAAAACACCACTCGGATTCAGATCGGGGAGGCCATTCCTCCCGATCACGCCTCTCCAGGTGTCACTGTCGTTTCCCATGTGGGCGTTGAAGTCCCCCAGCAGAATAATGGAGTCCCCGGGAGGAGCACTATCCAGCACCCCCGACAGGGACGCCAAGAAGGCCGGGTACTCTGCACTACCACTCGGCCCGTAGGCTGAAATGATAGTCAGAGACCTAAAACCGGGAGCTGGTTCCACAGGAGAGGAGCCTGATAACTAAAGGATCTGCCTCCCATTCTACTTCTAGAGACTCTAGGAACCACCAGTAAACCTGCAGTATGAGAATGAAGTGCTCTGTTAGGAACATATGGAACAATCAGATCTCTGATGTATGATGGAGCCAGATCATTAAGGGCTTTATATGTGAGGAGGAGAATTTTAAATTCTACTCTGGATTTAACAGGGAGGCAGTGAAGGGAAGCTAAATACGAGGGATAAATTTAGGCACCATGGGATAAATTTCCACTGTTATGCTGATGATACTCATATTAAACAGATTTCTACAATTTCCTTCTTTCATCTCCGGAATATTGCCAAAATTAGAAATGTCCTATCCAGGAGTGTCGTTGAGTGTCAGTTAAAAGCCTTCAGCTGATTCAAATTGTTGCTGCAAGAGTTCTGATGAAAATTAAAAAGAGAGATCATATTTCTCCTATTTTAGCTTCCCTTCATTGGCTTCCTGTTAAATCCAGAATAGAATTTAAAATTCTCCTCCTCACATATAAAGCCCTTAATGATCTAGCTCCATCATACATCAGAGATCTGATTGTTCCATATGTTCCTAACAGAGCACTTCGTTCTCAGACTGCAGGTTTACTGGTGGTTCCTAGAGTCACTAGAAGTAGAATGGGAGGCAGATCCTTTAGTTATCAGGCTCCTCTCCTGTGGAACCAGCTCCCAGTTTTAGTCCGTGAGGCAGAAACCCTGTCTACTTTTAAGGCTAGGCTTAAAACTTTCCTTTTTGATAAAGCTTATAGTTAGAGTGGCTTAGTTTATCCTGAGCTATCTCTGTAGTTATTCTGCTATAGGCTTAGGCTGCTGGAGGACATAATTACCTATTTCCCTCCCTCTTCCACATTCTCATGCTACTCTCCAATTTAGCGCTATGTATTTGTTGTTATTTTAGCTTTTAACTATGTTCTCTCTCTGGTATCTTCTGCCTAGAAGCTACATCCAGCCTGACTCTGTGTTTAGCTGTGCCACCTTCCTGGAGGGGGACTTAATGCTCACCTTGTAGTGATGATAGACCTGGTCTTGTCTTTCAGTGTTTAACCCTGTCTCTCCTGGACAAAGCTACTGTTGGAGCTTTTACTGGGACTAACTGTATGTGCACTCTTACTCATACTCCAGACTTGAAAACTGGCTCATAGTTCATCTGCTTTGCTGTCTTTCTCTTCTAGATGAAGCCACTAAAGGAGATACACCATTAATTTTTTACTTTTCTTTTCCATAGAAAGTACTCCTGGATCAGTGCTTCTGTGTTCATTTTGTGTCTTTGCTCTGTTCTCTCAAACCCCCAGTTGGGCAGATGGCCCATAACACTGAGCCTGGTTCTGGTTCTCCTGGAAGTTTCTTCCTGTTAAAAGGGAGTTCTCTTTTCCACTTTCGCTACATTCTTCTTTAGATAAAAATGCACTCTTGAAACAACAGAATGTTTCTCAGATATTTTTTATTTAGTTATAGCTGGTTTTGTTTAATAAAACACAAAGAACTTGGAAAGGTAAAAATATTTAAATGTAAAACATTTCAATCAATAGCTAAATTTGCCTGAGTAGATTTTTCCAGCCTGACTCTGTGTTTAGCTGTGCCACCTTCCTGGAGGGGGACTTAATGCTCACCTTGTAGTGATGATAGACCTGGTCTTGTCTTTCAGTGTTTAACCCTGTCTCTCCTGGACAGAAACTTTGATCACATAAAGAATTAGATTTTTTTTTAAGAAATCACTTCATTAAAGTCAAGCTGCACGGTGGCACAGTTGGTAGCACTGTTGCCTTGCAGCAAGAAGGTCCTGGGTTCAATTCCCAGCGGGGGTCTTTCTGCATGGAGTTTGCATGTTCTCCCCGTGCATGCGTGGGTTCTCACCGGGTACTCTGGCTTCCTCCCACAGTCCAAAAACATGCCTGTTAGGTTAATTGGTAGCTCTAATTTGCCCTTAGTTGTATGAATGTGTGTGTGTGCATGGTTGTTTGTGTGTTGCCCTGCAATGGACTGGCGACCTGTCCAGGGTGTACCCTGCCTCTCACCCATAGACTGCTGGAGATAGGCACCAGCTCCCCTGCAACCCACTATGGAATAAGTGGTAGAAAATGACTGACTGACTTCATTAAAGTCTTCAAACAGAGCCAGAGAAGTAAGCTTGTGGTTGCTGGTCATGGAAGCAGAAAGCCATATGGTTTCTTGGAGGAACAGATTTGTCTGTCCCCACCCAGGGATTTGTGAAAGCAGCTTGCCTGAAATTCACATCTACAAATTTGAGTTTTCTTTTTAAAAAGCTTTTTTAGGTACTTGTCTTTATTTGGCCAAGAAAAACACAATACAAATGTTACTTTTTTAGGCAGCTGCCCTTCACATATCTAACCCAAACAAAGATGCTAAAAGTTAGGCTTAGATAGAACCCAAACCACTTTTAAACCCCATTCAGACATCAAGAGACATCTCTATAAGGACATTTATCTTCTACATTTCAACCATATTTTCACATTGTTCAGACAGAAGGAAATGTTTCCTTTCCTGTCATTGTGTTAAAACCTGCTTCAAAGGTAATGGATGAGACAGACAGGACGTCATTGACACGGATGAGGAGCTAAGCTACTGATCTGTGAAAAATGCCTCAAAAGAAAAACCAAAACCAAAACCAAAACTCAGAGTTCTGCAGATTTAATACAAAGTGTAGGTTTAACAAATATTGAAATGAGACTGAAGGAAAATCAGAGCTAAAACATGAAGGATAAATAAATATCCTCCAAACATATATTTTCTTAACTTAGGGACCTTTCATGTCAAGTTTTATTATTTGTGATGCTTTATTTTTTTTCCCCATGACTATTTATGCTTTCCAAAGTAAACAGGGAACATCATTGCTCCTGGATGTTCAGGTATCTCAGTAACTTCTACTTCAACAACAGAAATTATTATTTTTTGAAGATCTTGGAATCCAACATCCTTACCAACATATTTTAATTCTAATCTACACTCCTCCACATTCCTCCCCCATCCTATAAATCAGAGATAAACACAAAAAACCTGAAAAACCTTCTCTGCCAGTCTGGCTCCCACCCACTCTCACCTTATATAAATCTCTACTCTCACCAGTTCTGACATCTGATCAGCATCAATCGCCTGGAAGAGAAGCAGCTTCTGGTCTTGAGGAGAAGGAAAGAAGGTTTTTAGTCGTTGGTCTGAAACCAAGAACCAAATCTACAGACATGGGGAAGTTTCTTTTTGCTGTTGTTGCAGCTTTTGCATCTCTGGTCTTGGGTAAGAAAGCTTCCAATAAAATATTTTCCATTAAAAAAGAAATAAATATTCAAGGAAAACAAAATTATTCTTTGTGATGTTCATCTTAGCAGTGCTACAAGGCATTAATCTGAAAAAGTGTAAAAATAAATTCTAAATTTTTTTTTATTTATATTTGGGAAAGAAGTCACAATCCCATTTTAGATTAAATATCCTTCGTGGATAAAAAACAAAACAAAACGCTGTGTTTCAAAGAATTGCTTCTATGAAAAGTGGGAGAAATAATTTTTCTTTTTAAAATTATAAATCAACTTCGCTCAGAGGTCACATCTCTGTCTTTTGATGCCACTTTTACCATAAGGACAATGGAGGTCTAGGAACATGAGTTGGATCTGACCTTTGATGATAACAGGTGGGATTCTGCACTGAAAACTATCCACATGGCCTCCATTTGTGTCGCTCTAATGCTTATTCAGTTTTTAAGTTTTGTTTAGGTGCCATTATTTTAAAGCTAAAATAGAGATACTTTCAGGCTCACTGGATGTTAGTGATAGGTGTAATGGTTCACCTGGTCACCTCAAACACATGTTTTTCTCTTGTCCATCACTACTCAGTTTTTGGCAGGTTTATTTGACAGTGTTAAAGGTGATCTCAAAATCTAAAAGCTTCTCTCCACATGTGGTAATCTTTGGTCTTCCTGATGACTATACCCACTTTTCTGCAGAGCAATTGAAGGTCCTGGCCTTCACCTCTCTAATACCCAGACATCATTTGCTTCTTCACTGGGGATCGAACCTTGCCCCTTCACCACACAGACGAAATTGAGAAAATCAGATATTCCAGAAGTAGTTCTCCAAACAGATTTAACCAAAAATGGCTAAAACTATTTTTGGAGTCAACTTGAGATTTGCCCCCTTATTAATTATTTAATTAATTTTTTGTATCCTAATCAAAATTTGTTCAGGCAATAATTGTATTTTCTCATTTTATATGCAGTTAAAGCTGTTATCAGACCACTGTAGACGGCTCTAATTGCATTGTTTTATGTACCCAAAACAACTGTACTATATGTAAGAATGGTATAGAGTGGGAATGAAGTTGAGTTTTTGCCACATTTTCTACCTACCTAAAAAATGAGGAAAACCTCAAGTTATTCAATTCTAATAGTTTTTGAAGTCCATCACATTCATGTTTAATATTTGCATGCACATTTAAAACTAAAGCCAACGGTTGTTTAAGATCCTCAAATTAGATCAAAATCTACTGAAGGTTTCTACATCGTGAAGTTTAATAACAGGGATTCTTTTCCACCTGCAGTCTTGATGAATCTCAGTGACAGAGTTCGGTTGTCAGTTTCCACTACAGTGTTTATTCAGTAGGGCTCAGCAGATTTTGGCAAAGTACAAGGTGTGTTTGACAGGAAAGTATCTGTACCGTGTTGAAGATGTAGAACAAGTCCTCAGGAGCCATTATTGACTGCAATCTGTGTCTGTTTCAGCGGAGTCCTTGATCTGCAACAGGTGCCGCTTCGGTCTGTTTGGTACGTGCCTGGGTAGGGATAACGAGACCTGTGCAACCAACGTCAGCGTCTGTTTCACTGAAAGAACAAGTAAGTGTGATCTTAATTACCTAAAGACATCCTAAAATGTCTCTTCACACTACCTACATGCAAACAGGAAAGAATAACCTAAATCGCTGCAATAGCATTCAGACAATATGATGATATCTTGCACAACTGCCAAAGTTATTTTACATCCGCTACACAAGCAGGCTATCACCTTCTAGTTTTTAAAGTGTGTATGTTAATTTAGTGTTTTATGCTGTGGAGACCCCTTTCTGTGGAAAGTTGCTGCTGTACAAGGTGCTTTTTTTTTGTGTTTATTATGTTTCAACCTTATACAGCCTGAGAGCTGTATAATTTTAAAGAAGTCCAAATGATCTAGAAAAGCCACCCTTGCATTTTGGATAGATAACGAACACTTTAAAAATGGGGATGTTATTGTCCCAATATGTAATCTGTAACCCTTCAAACTAAAAACAGGAAACTGTCAAAAAAGTGAAATCTTTAAAAATTTAAATGTTAATTGGATGTTTTTATCAAAGAAAGCTACATTTTCTAAAGCATCACCTGGTGTTCTCAAAAAACTTGCATCATAATTGACACATGAGGCTTTGTTTAGTACATAATCACCATAACCAAAAAGATTTTATATGCATTAGAAAATATGTGGCACACTTACTTAACATTTAGTATTTATATTTAGAGAATGTGTAAAATATACACTGCTCAAAAAAATAAAGGGAACACTCAAATAACACATTCTAGATCTGAATGAATGAAATATTCTCATTGAATTCTTTGTTCTGTACAAAGTTGAATGTGCTGACAACAAAATCACACAAAAATCATTAATGGAAATCAAATTAATAACCAATGGAGGCCTGGATTTGGAGTCACAGAAAATTTAAGTGGAAAAACACACTACAAGCTGATCCAACTTTGATATAATGTCCTTAAAACAAGTCAAAATGAGGCTCAGTATTGTGTGTGACCTCCACGTGTCTGTATCACCTCCCTACAATGCCTGGAGATGCTCCTGATGAGACAGCAGATGGTCTCCTGAGGGATCTCCTCCCAGACCTGGACTAAAGCATCCGCCAACTCCTGGACAGTCTGTGGTGCAACGTGACGTTGGTGGATGGAGCGAGACATGATGTCCCAGATGTGCTCAATTGGATTCAGGTCTGGGGAACGGGCGGGCCAGTCCATAGCTTCAATGTCTTCATCTTGCAGGAACTGCTGACACACTCCAGCCACATGAGGTCTAGCATTGTCCTGCATTAGGAGAAACCCAGGGCCAACCGCACCAGCATATGGTCTCACAAGGGGTCTGAGGATCTCATCCCGGTACCTAATGGCAGTCAAGCTACCTCTGGTGAGCACATGGACGGCCCTCCAAAGAAATGCCACCCCACACCATTACTGACCCACTGCCAAACCGGTCATGCTGAAGGATGTTGCAGGCAGCAGATCGTTCTCCATGGTGTCTCCAGACTCTGTCACGTCTGTCACATGTGCTCATTGTGAACCTGCTTTCATCTGTGAAGAGCACAGGGCACCAGTGGCGAATTTGCCAATCCTGGTGTTCTCTGGCAAATGCCAAGCGTCCTGCACGGTGTTGGGCTGTGAGCACAACCCCCATTTGTGGACGTCGGGCCCTCATACCATCCTCATGGAGTTGGTTTCTAACCGTTTGTGCAGACACATGCACATTTGTGGCCTGCTGGAGGTCATTTTGCAGGGCTCTGGCAGTGCTCCTCCTGTTCCTCCTTGCACAAAGGTGGAGGTAGCGGTCCTGCTGCTGGGTTGTTGCCCTCCTACGGCCTCCTCCACGTCTCCTGGTGTACCGGCCTGTCTCCTGGTAGCGCCTCCAGGTTCTGGACACTACGCTGACAGACACAGCAAACCTTCTTGCCACAGCTCGCATTGATGTGCCATCCTGGATGAGCTGCACTACCTGAGCCACTTGTGTGGGTTGTAGAGTCCGTCTCATGCTACCACGAGTGTGAAAGCACCACCAACATTCAAAAGTGACCAAAACATCAGCCAGAAAGCATCGGTACTGAGAAGTGGTCTGTGGTCCCCACCTGCAGAACCACTCCTTTATTGAGTGTCTTGCTAATCACCAAAGATTTCCCCCTGTTGTCTTTTCCATTTGAACAACATCATGTGAAATTGATTGTCAATCAGTGTTGCTTCCTAAGTGGACAGTTTGATTTCACAGAAGTTTGATTTACTTGGAGTTATATTGTGTTAAGTGGTCCCTTTATTTTTTTGAGCAGTGTATTTAGCAACAGAGTTATTGCATGGTCTTTAGGGGAGTACGAACATCATTAAAAAGGAAGAGGTTTTAGAAGTACTTGTTTCCAATATTATACATTAGGACACATATGGATGACGAGCTTCATAAACAATGCCAGGCTTAGTTTGAACCTTCTTGAAAAGAAAGATTGTTTAAAACATAGTTTTCAAAAAGCCTTTCAAAGTTTCTTTAGACAAGACCTCAGTGGTGTCAAATATATCGAAGGGAGCCAGATAAAAATCTAGGAAATATCAGTATTTCCATGAAGATACAATCAAAAATAGATAACATGTAATACAAATGCTCCTTGAACCGTCACCTTAACGTGGTGGAGGGGTTTGAGTGCTCAAATGATCCTAGAGGCTATGTTGTCTGGGGCCTAAATGCCCCTGGTAGGGTCTCCCATGGCAAACAGGCTCTAGGTGATGGGTCAGACAAAGAATGGTTCAAGAACCCCTCATGAAGAACAAAATATCGAGGCACGTGACGTCGCCCGGTACGGCGGAGCCGGGGTCCCACCCTGGAGCCAGGCCTGGGGTCGGGACTCGTCGGAGAGCGCCTGGTGGCCGGGTTGCTCCTCGCGGGACCCGGCCGGGCCAAGCCCGAACGAGTGGGCCCACCACCTGCAGGGGGAACCGTGAGGGACCGGTGCAAAGAGGATTGGGTGGCGGACGAAGGTGGAGACATCAGCGGCCCGATCCCCGGATGCTTAGGCTGGCTCCAGGGATGTGGAATGTCACCTGGCTGGGGGGGAAGGAGCCTGAGCTTGTGCGGGAGGTCGAGAGATATCGACTAGAAATAGTCGGGCTCGCCTCCACGCACAGCGTGGGCTCTGGAACCCATCTCCTTGAGAGGGGTTGGACTCTCTTCTACTCTGGAGTGGCCCACGGGGAGAGGCGGCGGGCTGGTGTGGGTTTGCTTGTTGCCCCCCAGCTCAGCCGTCTCGTGTTGGGGTTTACCCCAGTGGATGAGAGGGTCGTATCCCTGCGCCTTCAGGTTGGGGAGAGGTCTCTGACTATCATTTCAGCCTACGGGCCGAGTGGTAGTGCAGAGTACCCGGCCTTCTTGGCGTCCCTGTCGGGGGTGCTGGATAGTGCCCCTCCCGGGGACTCCATTATTCTGCTGGGGGACTTCAACGCCCATGTGGGGAACGACAGTGACACCTGGAGAGGCGTGATTGGGAGGAATGGCCTCCCCGATCTGAATCCGAGTGGTGTTTTGTTATTGGACTTCTGTGCTAGTCACGGATTGTCCATAACGAACACCATGTTCAAACATAAGGGTGTCCATCAGTGCACTTGGCACCAGGACACCCTAGGCAGGAGGTCAATGATCGACTTTGTTGTTGTATCATCAGACCTTCGGCCGCATGTTTTGGACACTCGGGTGAAGAGAGGGGCTGAGCTGTCCACTGATCATCACCTGGTGGTGAGTTGGATCCGCTGGAGGAGGAGAAAGCCAGACAGACTTGGCAGGCCCAAGCGCATAGTGAGGGTCTGCTGGGAACGCCTGGCGGAGCCCTCGGCCAGGGATGTATTCAACTCCCACCTCCGGGAGAGCTTCGACCAGATCCCGGGGGATGTTGGAGACATAGAGTCCGAGTGGACCATGTTCTCCGCATCTATTGTCGATGCTGCTGCCCATAGCTGCGGCCGTAAGGTCTGCGGTGCCTGTCGTGGCGGCAATCCCAGAACCCGGTGGTGGACACCGGCAGTAAGGGATGCTGTTAAGCTGAAGAAGGAGTCCTATCGGCTGTGGTTGGCTTGTGGGACTCCTGAGGCGGCTGACGGGTACCGTGAGGCCAAGCGTGCTGCGGCCCGGACTGTGGCAGAGGCAAAAACTCGGGCCTGGGAAGAGTTCGGTGAGGCCATGGAGAAGGACTACCGGTTGGCCTCGAAGCGATTCTGGCAAACCGTCCGGCGCCTCAGGAGGGGGAAGCAGTGCTTTGCCAACACTGTTTATAGTGGGGGCGGGAGACTGCTGACCTCGACTGAGGACATTATCGGGCGGTGGAAGGACGGTGGAAGGAGTACTTCGAGGATCTCCTCAATCCTGCCATCACGCATTCCGTAGTGGAAACAGAGGCTGGGGACTCGGGGTTGGACTCTTTCATCACCCAGGCTGAAGTCACCGAGGTGGTTAAAAAGCTCCGCGGTGGCAAGGCTTCGGGGGTGGATGAGATCCGCCCTGAGTACCTCAAGTCTCTGGATGTTGTAGGGCTGTCATGGTTGACACGTCTCTTCAACATTGCGTGGCGGTCGGGGACAGTGCCTCTGGACTGGCAGACTGGGGTGGTGGTCCCCCTTTATAAGAAGGGGGACCGGAGGGTGTGTTCCAACTACAGGGGGATCACACTCCTCAGCCTCCCTGGTAAGGCCTACGCAAGGGTATTGGAGAGGAGAGTCCGACCGATAGTCGAACCTCGGCTTCAGGAGGAGCAGTGTGGTTTTCGTCCCGGCCGTGGAACACTGGACCAGCTCTATACCCTCTACAGGGTGCTCGAGGGTTCATGGGAGTTTGCCCAACCGGTTCACATGTGTTTTGTGGACCTGGAGAAGGCATTCGACTGTGTCCCTCGTGATGCCCTGTGGGGGGTGCTCCAGGAGTATGGAATCGGGGGCCCTTTATTAGGGGCCATCCGGTCCCTGTACGAGCGGAGCAGGAGTTTGGTCCGCATTGCCGGCACTAAGTTGGACCTGTTCCCAGTGCATGTTGGACTCCGGCAGGGCTGCCCTTTGTCACCAGTCCTGTTCATAACTTTTATGGACAGGATTTCTAGACGCAGCCAAGGGCCGGAGGGGGTCTGGTTTGGGGACCAGTGGATTTCGTCTCTTCTTTTTGCGGATGACGTGGTCCTGCTGGCCCCCTCTAGCCAAGACCTACAGCATGCGCTGTGGCGGTTCGCAGCCGAGTGTGAAGCGGCTGGGATGAGGATCAGCTCCTCCAAGTCCGAGGCCATGGCACTCGACCGGAAAAGGGTGGCTTGTCCTCTTCAGGTTGGAGGGGAGTTCCTGCCTCAAGTGGAGGAGTTTAAGTATCTCGGGGTCTTGTTCACGAGTGAGGGAAGAATGGAGCGGGAGATCGACAGACGGATCGGTGCGGCTGCCACAGTAATGGGGGCGCTGTGCCGGTCCATTGTGGTGAAGAGAGAGCTGAGCCGAAAAGCAAAGCTCTCAATTTACTGGTCGGTCTACGTTCCTACCCTCACCTACGGAAATGAACTTTGGGTCATGACCGAAAGAACGAGATCATGGATACAAGCGGCTGAAATGAGCTTCCTCCGTAGGGTGGCCGGGCACTCCCTTAGAGATAGGGTGAGGAGCTCGGCCATCCGGGAGGGGCTCGGAGTAGTGCCGCTGCTCCTCCACATCGAGAGGAGCCAGTTGAGGTGGCTCGGGCATCTATACCGGATGCCTCCTGGACGCCTTCCTCGGGAGGTGTTCCAGGCACGTCCCACCGGGAGGAGGCCCAGGGGACGGCCCAGGACACGCTGGAGGGACTATGTCTCTCGGCTGGCCTGGGAACGCCTTGGGCTCCCCCTGGAGGAACTGGAGGAGGTGTCTGGAGAGAGGGACGTCTGGGCGTCTTTGCTGAGTCTGCTGCCCCCGCGACCCGGTCCCGGATAAAGCGGAAGACGACGAACGAACGAACGAACAAATGCTCCATTACATGCCTCAACACTAGACAATAGACTTTTTTCAACTTTTTAACTCATTAATGAAACTCCTTTTTGTTTCTGCAGCTTTCATAACCCTCCCAGACTTTGTTGGGTTCAACTCTCAGGGCTGCAAGGACACCAGTACAGGCTGCAACGTAACCACCAGCGGCACGCTGCTGGGTGTCACCTTGGAAACCAAAACCACCTGCTGCAACCTCCCAGACAGGTGCAATACCATCGTTCTGAACGGTGCCCCATCCACCAAGATGACCTTCACTGCTGCCATCGGTGCTGGTCTCCTGGCCTCTGTGTGGGGAAGCCTTTTGTAACTGAATTACTAAAACTATTCTATCCTTAAATCTGTTTGTGTTTTGAAGACTTTAATGAAGTGATTTCTTTAAAAAAATTTAATTCTTTATGTAATCAAAATTTCTGTGAAAATCATCTAAACATCATCTGAAAATTCTACGCAGGCAAAGTTTAACTATTGATTGAAATGTTTAACATTTAAATATTTTGACCTTTCCAAGTTCTTTGTCTCCTATTAAACAAAACCAGCTATAACTAAATAAAAAATATCTGAGAAACATCCTGTTGTGTCAAGAGTGCATTTTTATCTACACAAGACCTTCCACTCAGTTAATTTGAATTCAGGATTAACAGGAGATGTCAGATCTAGTCTACTTAAATGACATTATCCAAAGATGTTCCCAGGCCAGAACAGATCTGGACCAGGATAGATCTATATAGACGTGGAGGTCATGTGGGTCATGGAGGAGGGAATAGCTCCAAACACGGAGCAGTTCCAGCATACAGTCGTACTCAGACTCTGTGTATCTCCTGCAAAGATACTAAAGTTATTTTACATCCACCACACAAACACTGTGTCACTTCCTAATGTTTTAGGTGTATATGTTTAATTTTGTGGATTAATCTGTGGAGACTCCTTTATGTGGAAATTTGCTTCTGTACAAGATGCTTTATATATTTTAAATAAATGTGGATGTTACAGTCTTTCAAGTATTTCTAGTTCTAGATGGTTTAGGCGGCTTCTACATGAAAATAGTGTTGTGTGATTACGCTAAATGGAGTTTAAACGAAAATTCAACCTGGAAGACTCACCTCCGCTGTCTCCGCTTCAACCGATCAAAGTCAAGTCCTCATCCTTCTCCAGCCAATCATTCTTCAAGCTTCACTTTAAAAGACCTTCATTCATGGAACCACCCAATCTTCAGCCGAGCCTCGACGCTCCTCCACCCCATCTCCTCCATCCGGCTTCCAAACTCTTCCAGGCTCCCTTACCTACTCAGGCCTCCACTCCACCACCAGTCGGATCCCAGGGGAAGACATCTCTAATTCTGATTCTAAGATGTTCATCCAAGCTCACATCATTCTCAGCGTTCAGGTCTTCCTCCAGGGTCCGAACGCCAAAGAAATAAACTTTCGTTAATAAACTTTTCTAATTGTCGTCCGTGTTTTCCTTATTTCTGAGTCTTTACAGTTTGAAATTACTTTTCAACCATTTACAGCCTGAGAACTGTATAATTTTAAGAAAGGAGTCCCAGTGTAGAACAATCTTGAAAAGCCACCCTTGGATTTTTGTCTAGTTAATGAACACTTTGAAAATGGGGATGTTTTTGTCCCAATATGCATGTATCCCTTCAAATTAAAAACAGGTAACTGTCAAAAAATTCACATCTTTAAAGATTATAATGTTAATTTGATGCTTTTATCAAAAGAAAGCTACATTTTTGGTTTTCTTCAATAAAGAGGCAGAGGTCTCAGAAGTACCTGTATCCAAGATTATACATTTGGTGTTATAGGATTAGGTAGAGTAATTATTAAGGTATTTTAAACACCTGATGCTGTAATTCAGTGACATTCAGTGACAACAGTTTGACTTTTTTTTAAAACATTGGCAATTTTTTTTTTTATTACATTTGATTCATTTGGATTTTGCATCGTTTCACCAATGATAGCTATTGTATACATTTGATAAAAACATACCTCACTTAAACAACATTTTAGACTTTTATTGTGAAAGTGTAAAACATATTTAGCAACATATTTATTCAGGTAAGCAGGTCTTTTTGAAGAATGCATGACGTTTTTAAAGAGACAAATAGCTCAGAAATATTTGTATCAAAAATGATACATTTGGTTTCAAAGGCTTAATGTACTTAGAAACTGTTAAGTGTAATCCAGTAATGTGACTGTTAGACTTCTCTGAACCATTGCCTAGTTTTTGCTGTTATTTTTTGAATCATAATTAATAACATGTTGCACGCTTAAATGGCATTTGCATCTTCATAGCAAATGTGTGGAGCATATTTTGCAGATTTGTGTACCAATATTGTTAAAGATATATCAGAAGCTACACCTGGGCTGGCTCTGTGTTTAGTTGTGACAGCTTCCTGGAGGGGGACTAAAAGTTCACCTTCTACTGATGATACACTTGGTCCTGTCTTTCAGTGTTTGACCCTTTCTCTCTCCTAGACAAAGCTACTGGCTGAGCTTCCACTTTCACTAACTGCATGTGCTCTCTTTCATCCTCTAGACTTCATTACTGGCTCATAGTTCATCTGCTTAGCTTTCTCTCCTAGATGAAGCCACTAAAGGAGCTATAACCATTAATGTTTTTCTTTTCCTTCCCATAGAAAGTACTCCTGAATCAGTGCTTCTTTGTTCTCTTTGTGTCTCTGCTCTGTTCTCTCAAACCCCCAGTCGGTCGTGGCAGATGGCCGCTCACACTGAGCCTGGTTCTGGTTCTGCTGGAGGTTTCTTCCTGTTAAAAGGGAGTTTTTCCTCTCCACTGTTGCTACATGCATGCTCAGTATGAGGGATTGCTGCAAAGTCAACGCCAGTGACTGTCCACTGTCTCTACATGCTCATCCAGGAGGAGTGAATGCTGCAAGTCACTGACTGGATAAAATCTGCTGGGTTTCCTTAGATAGAAAAACTAATTTGAAAAATAAAGTCAATCTGACTGCACTGTTAGTAGTGCATAGTTAGGATTAATTGGAATGTATGAACCTGACTTGAAATCTGTTTGAGTTTGAGTATAAATAAAATTGAATTGAATTGAATTGAATTGAATTGAATGACAGACAAGACCTCATTGACACGGATCAGGAACTAAGATACACTGGGCCTTGGTTAGTTGGAGGACATTTTTAAGTAAAAAACCAAAAGTGTAATTTGAGAGATGAACAGGTTCAGCAGCTTTCATGATTTAAAGCTCAAATGTCTGCAGATTTAATACAAAGTGTATGTTTAACAAATATTAAAATGAGAAAGAAGGAAAATCAGAGCTAAAACATGATGGAAAAATAAGTCCAGTTGTTTAAGACGTGTGAAAGAACATAGGTTTAAAAAATATATCATCCAAAAACATATTTTCTTAACTTAGTGACCTTTCATGACAAGATTTTTTGCTAGTAAGGTTTAATTTTATTTTTCTCTCACCATTACTATTGATGCTGTCCAAAGTAAACAGGGAACATAATTGCCCCTGGATGTTCAGGTTCTACAATAACTTCTACTTCAACAACAGAAAGGTTGATCCTGTGAAGGTCTTGAAATCCAACATCCTTGCCAAGATATTTTAATGTTAATCCAGACCCCTCCCCATTTAAAGTCCCTTTATTTAAAGATAAACACAAAAAACCTGAAAAACCTTCTCTGCCAGTCAGGCTCCCACCCCTCACCTTATATAAATCTCTACTCTCACCAGTTCTGACATCTGATCAGCATCAATCGCCTGGAAGAGAAGCAGCTTCTGGTCTTGAGGAGAAGGAAATAAGGTTTTTAGTCGTTGGTCTGAAACCAAGAACCAAATCTACAGACATGGGGAAGTTTCTTTTTGCTGTTGTTGCAGCTTTTGCATCTCTGGTCTTGGGTAAGAAAGCTTCCAATAAAATATTTTCCATTAAAAAAGAAATAAATATTCAAGGAAAACAAAATTATTCTTTGTGATGTTCATCTTAGCAGTGCTACAAGGCATTAATCGGAAAAAGTGCAAAAATAAATTCAAAACTGTTATTTATTTATATTTGGGAAAGAAGTCACAATCCCATTTTAGATGAAATATCCTTCGTGGATAAAAAACAAAACAAAACGCTGTGTTTCAAAGAATTGCTTCTATGAAAAGTGGGAGAAATAATTTTTCTTTTTAAAATTATAAATCAACTTCGCTCAGAGGTCACATCTCTGTCTTTTGAAGCCACTTTTACCATAAGGACAATGGAGGTCTAGGAACATGAGTTGGATCTGACCTTTGATGATAACAGGTGGGATTCTGCACTGAAAACTATCCACATGGCCTCCATTTGTGTCGCTCTAATGCTTATTCAGTTTTTAACTTTTGTTTAGGTGCCATTACTTTAAAGCTAAAATAGAGATACTTTCAGCCTCAGTGGATGTTAGTGATAGGTGTAATGGTTCACCTGGTCAAAAAACACCTGGTAAAGCCAACAGTTGTTTAAGATCCTCAAATTAGATCAAAATCTACTGAAGGTTTCTACATCGTGAAGTTTAATAACAGGGATTCTTTTCCACCTGCAGTCTTGATGAATCTCAGTGACAGAGTTCGGTTGTCAGTTTCCACTACAGTGTTTATTCAGTAGGGCTCAGCAGATTTTGGCAAAGTACAGGGTGTGTTTGACAGGAAAGTATCTGTACCGTGTTGAAGATGTAGAACAAGTCCTCAGGAGCCATTATTGACTGCAATCTGTGTCTGTTTCAGCGGAGTCCCTGATCTGCAACAGGTGCCGCTTCAGTCTGTTTGGTACGTGCCTGAGTAGGGATAACGAGACCTGTGCAACCAACGTCAGCGTCTGTTTCACTCAAAGACTAAGTAAGTGTGATCTTAATTACCTAAAGACATCCTAAAATGTCTCTTCACACTACCTACCTGCAAACAGGAAAGAATAACCTAAATCGCTGCAATAGCATTCAGACAATATGATGATATCTTGCACAGCTGCCAAAGTTATTTTACATCCGCTACACAAGCAGGCTATCACCTTCTAGTTTTTAAAGTGTGTATGTTAATTTAGTGTTTTATGCTGTGGAGACCCCTTTCTGTGGAAAGTTGCTGCTGTACAAGGTGCTTTTTTTTTGTGTTTATTATGTTTCAACCTTATACAGCCTGAGAGCTGTATAATTTTAAAGAAGTTCAAATGATCTAGAAAAGCCACCCTTGCATTTTGGATAGATAACGAACACTTTAAAAATGGGGATGTTATTGTCCCAATATGTAATCTGTAACCCTTCAAACTAAAAACAGGAAACTGTCAAAAAAGTGAAATCTTTAAAGATGAAAATGTTAATTGGATGTTTTTATCAAAAGAAAGCTACATTTTCTAAAGCATCACCTGGTGTTCTCAAAAAACTTGCATCATAATTGACACTCGTACTCGTACTGGTACTCGTCGTCTTCCGCTTTATCCAGGACCGGGTCGCGGGGGCAGCAGACTCAACGGAGACGCCCAGACGTCCCTCTCTCCAGACACCTCCTCCAGTTCCTCCAGGGGGAGCCCACGGCGTTCCCAGGCCAGCCGAGAGCCATAGTCCCTCCAGCGTGTCCTGGGCTGTCCCCTGGGCCTCCTCCCAGTGGGACGTGCCTGGAACACCTCCCGAGGAAGGCGTCCAGGAGGCATCCGGTATAGATGCCCGAGCCACCTCAACTGGCTTCTCTCGATGTGGAGGAGCAGCGGCTCTACTCCGAGCCCCTCCCGGATGGCCGAGCTCCTCACCCTATCTCTAAGGGAGTGCCCGGCCACCCTACGGAGGAAACTCATTTCAGCCGCTTGTATCCGGGATCTCGTTCTTTCGGTCATGACCCAAAGTTCATGGCCATACGTGAGGGTGGGAACGTAGACCGACCAGTAAATTGAGAGCTTTGCTTTTCGGCTCAGCTCTCTCCTCACCACAACGGACCGGCACAGCGCCCCCATTACTGCGGCAGCCGCACCGATCCGTCTGTCGATCTCCCGCTCCATTCTTCCCTCACTCGTGAACAAGACCCCGAGATACTTAAACTCCTCCACTTGAGGCAGGAACTCCCCTCCAACCTGAAGAGGACAAGCCACCCTTTTCCGGTCGAGTACCATGGCCTCGGACTTGGAGGAGCTGATCCCCATCCCAGCCGCTTCACACTCGGCTGCGAACCGCCACAGCGCATGCTGTAGGTCTTGGCTAGAGGGGGCAAGCAGGACCACGTCATCTGCAAAAAGAAGAGACGAAATCCACTGGTCCCCAAACCCGACCCCCTCCGGCCCTTGGCTGCGTCTAGAAATCCTGTCCATAAAAGTTATGAACAGGATCGGTGACAAAGGGCAGCCCTGCCGGAGTCCAACATGCACTGGGAACAGGTCCGACTTAGTGCCGGCAATGCGGACCAAACTCCTGCTCCGCTCGTACAGGGACCGGATGGCCCCTAGTAAAGGGCCCCCAATTCCATACTCCTGGAGCACTCCCCACAGGGCATCACGAGGGACACAGTCGAATGCCTTCTCCAGGTCCACAAAACACATGTGAACCGGTTGGGCAAACTCCCATGAACCCTCGAGCACCCTGTAGAGGGTATAGAGCTGGTCCAGTGTTCCACGGCCGGGACGAAAACCACACTGCTCCTCCTGAAGCCGAGGTTCGACTATCGGTCGGACTCTCCTCTCCAATACCCTGGCATAGGCCTTACCAGGGAGGCTGAGGAGTGTGATCCCCCTGTAGTTGGAACACACCCTCCGGTCCCCCTTCTTATGAAGGGGGACCACCACCCCAGTCTGCCAGTCCAGAGGCACTGTCCCCGACCGCCACGCAATGTTGAAGTCAACCATGACAGCCCTACAACATCCAGAGACTTGAGGTACTCAGGGCGGATCTCATCCACCCCCGAAGCCTTGCCACCGCGGAGCTTTTTAACCACCTCGGTGACTTCAGCCTGGGTGATGAAAGAGTCCGACCCCGAGTCCCCAGCCTCTGTTTCCACCACGGAATGCGTGATGGCAGGATTGAGGAGATCCTCGAAGTACTCCTTCCACCGCCCGATAATGTCCTCAGTCGAGGTCAGCAGTCTCCCGCCCCCACTTTAAACAGTGTTGGCAAAGCACTGCTTCCCCCTCCCGAGGCGACGGACGGTTTGCCAGAATCGCTTCGAGGCCAACCGGTAGTCCTTCTCCATGGCCTCACCGAACTCCTCCCAGGCCCGTGTTTTTGCCTCTGCCACAGCCCGGGCCGCAGCACGCTTGGCCTCATGGTACCCGTCAGACGCCTCAGGAGTCCCACAAGCCAACCACAGCTGATAGGACTCCTTCAGCTTAACAGCATCCCTTACTACCGGTGTCCACCACCGGGTTCTGGGATTGCCGCTGCGACAGGCACCGCAGACCTTACGGCCACAGCTACGGGCAGCAGCATCGACAATAGATGCGAAGAACATGGTCCACTCGGACTCTATTTCTCCAACATCCCCCGGGATCTGGTCGAAGCTCTCCCGGAGGTGGGAGTTGAACACATCCCTGGCCGAGGGCTCCGCCAGACGTTCCCAGCAGACCCTCACTATGCGCTTGGGCCTGCCAAGTCTGACTGGCTTTCTTCCTCCTCTCCAGCGGATCCAACTCACCACCAGGTGATGATCAGTGGACAGCTCAGCCCCTCTCTTCACCCGAGTGTCCAAACATGCGGCCGAAGATCTGATGATACGACAACAAAGTCGATCATCGACCTCCTGCCTAGGGTGTCCTGGTGCCAAGTCCACTGATGGACACCCTTATGTTTGAACATAGTGTTCGTTATGGACAATCCGTGACTAGCACAGAAGTCCAATAACAAAACACCACTCGGATTCAGATCGGGGAGGCCAGTCCTCCCGCTCACGCCTCTCCAGGTGTCACTGTCGTTTCCCATGTGGGCGTTGAAGTCCCCCAGCAGAATAATGGAGTCCCCGGGAGA
>NC_061806.1:34203575-34308575 GCF_021462225.1 Girardinichthys multiradiatus | reverse complement strand
TAGACTGCTGGAGATAGGCACCAGCTTCCCCGTGACCCACTATGGACTAAGTGGTAGAAAATGACTGACTGACATTATAGCTTGTTTACAGGATATTTCTGTTAAGTTTTAATTTAGAGTTTGCCAGTTTTTTCCCACTTGATCTGCCTAGCCCTAGTACCTGACAAGATACAGTGCAAGGTATGTTGAACAAATGACTATAAAATGACTAAAAAACATAATCATAATAAACATAAACATAAGTAGAAAGCTCAACATAACAGTATTGGTGTTCAAAATATTTTAAGCTGATCAGTAAAAGTTTGAAATGAACTATTGATTTAAATAGTGGTGACTATCAACATACTTACCAGTGTTCTTTCACTCTGTCTCTATGTATCAAAATACCAATAAAATACTTACGTTTTTTTAGATAGCATTGCAGTAATGTATAAAATTATTTTAGCAGCAGCATTTTGTTGCTCATGTTATTTTTCACATTTTATGAATTTATCTAAAATGGAAAGCAAAATGTTAAAAGACCCAGTTTAGAGCCTTTATTTCTTTGCTAAGTTATCTGTTATGTGTAGACAACACTAGGTCATCTTTTTGTTGCTGGATCTTTTTGTGCTTGAATGATTCATAGATCAGTATTAGGGGGCCTTAGCAAACAAACATCCTCTTCAGTTAGCCTACAAGTGGACTGAAAATGACAACTGAAGCTGCTAAATTCCCACTAAACACTCAGTCAGACAGCATAGGAAAACAACTGATCTAGACCACTTTAAATAATTACAGAGGGAGATTACAGAAAAGTCTTGATCCTTATCAGCAAAATAATATAATCATAGACTCAAAACCTCTACATAATACTGTGTATCAAAATATTTAAAAAAACCTGAAGGATATACACATTCTGAAACATCAATGCTTGAACTGAAAATAATAACAAAGGTATACATACATGTGTCTACTGTTATTTTCGTTATATAAACCATTACCTTGCAACCAAGAAGGTCTTGTGAATACATGTTTGTCTCCTTATTACTGCCTGATGTTTGGTTACCTGCCACATCAGTTTAATCTGGCTTCCAACATCCATCAAAAAACAAAATGAAACAGCATTTAACTACTGGCACTTTCCCATTACAACACTAGTCCTGCAATTACTGAAACATTTTGACACAGTCTTTTTTGATTTTCCACCCACTGAGTAATTAACCTTGAAATTTTGCTCAAAGCTCTCACTATTGGAGTGCAACCAAACCATATTTCCCCACACCTGAACAGAAAAATGCAGTGGTAACAGCAGCAATGCACATGAACTCTGGCAAAATTCTTTTTTTAGTTTTTTGAGTGAAATTAGTGAACTTCAAAGACCTAATTTTATGAATATATACTGATGTTAATTTTTTGCCCACCTTTAGATTCCAATCTACTCTGTCTCTGCACTTATTTATAGATCAGATTCCTCTAACTGCTTTACACCTGTTATGAGTCAGGTCGCAATTGTCCTTGCATGAGAATCTAAACATGGCTCTCTGAAAAAAATTTAAAAAGAAAGCCATATTTGGATTTGTCATTAGTGACAAAGGTAGGAAGAGAGTGGCTTTGAGCCACTTCTTAATACATAAGAACCAAATCTAACAATGGGAAGAATTTGCGGTACATTAAAAATGTATCAGATTGCACAATTGGGTAGTCTACACAAATGTAGTGCTCTGAAAAATTATTTTTATCCTTTACAGATTCATTCAGTTTTATATTTTTGTCACATTTAATCCCCTCTTCAAACTAATACATGTTATGGACTGTGTTTCCCATCCATTCTTGACATTCTTTATATTAGAACGTGATGTGTGATATCTTGATTCTGGTGGTAATCATAGAAAGGTGTGGCTCAGCTGTCCAAAAAGGGTCGTTAATTGCAGTTAATGCATGACTAAACAAAGCCGCATTTTCACACAGTGCAATGTTGGCTGACACTAAAATCCAGTACAGTCAACTGCCTACTTCTCTATTTTATAATCTCTTAAGGTCAACTTTAGGCTTCCGCCTCTTTTTTGAAGCTCATCTGCAGCTATGCCTGAAATTATGTGAATGGAAGCCATACCACTGACATAATGTGTCACCTGAAACTGAGTGAGTGTTCAGCCCTCGGCTTGTATTAATGGAAGAGTAAAAGGTGAGGCATTACAAACCACTGGGTGACCTGACTGCCTTGGCAGCGTGTATGTATGTGCCTGATCATCTTTTTAAAGCTCTTCCAAGTTTAAACAAGAGGGATTTGAACATGGGGCCATAAAGGTTTGGATTAAAACAGGTGAAAGATCTTTTCAGATTGCTGGAGGGATGACATTTTTAGTTCAATATTAAGGCTCTACTGTTATGAAAGTTAATCTTCTGCCATGGGACAATATGAGAATGAGAAGTAAAAGGTTGTGATCCTGTCATGGTTTTTAAGGCTGACTTGACCCACATGCAGAGGACACTCAGACAGAGAAGAGTAAATTAAGTTTTTCTTTTATTTATTTTCGACTCAGGAACGAGGTGGGCAGAGCGATCAGGAGACAGACTGTAAAAGAAGAACAGAGGTGAGCGGAGGAACAGATTGGAATATTCAAACAAAGACCTATGCTCACTTTCCGGAAGGCGATCGATCCGCCAGGCTGAGAAACCGGTTCAAGTCTGTGGTAGTGCCTGCACGGAAACGATTGGAGCGATCTGATGTTCCAGGTAACAAGTGGTGGACTCGCAAGGGCAGCAGCAGATTCCAGTCTTGACAGGAGGTGGGTTCAGGAGGAAACCCCAGCTTGGCGTGAACAGTGGTAGGCAAACACTCAGGCGTAGAGAAGCCAGCGAACCACCCTCATATAGTCCTCCAGCTGATGAAGCAACGACGTACACCTGTCAACACTCCGGTCTGCAGCTCCAGCGCCTCTTAGGGTGAGAGAACGTTAGTAACAGGCAGGTTGAACAACAGACTGTGACAGATCCCAAAGTTCTTATGCACCCTCGTAAGAATGAGTAAGGGAAGTTACAGAGATTCTCCCCATGTATATATGCCGGAGTCTGGGAGTTTTCATGTGTTGTTTTTTACCTGCTGCTAACACTTACTCACCACTAGATGCTGCCAAGATCCTCTGGTGTGGAGGGTAGCAGGTGTTCCTCATTTCCATCAACCTAGAGGAGTATAAGAAGGTGGAGCTGTTAGCACTCCAGTGCCTCAGTGTTAACCTCTGTGGTAACTTCTAATGGCCAAGCTTTGTATTCTCAGCATAAAGTTAAAGTTCATAGTCTTACTTTTTTTGTGCTCCTTCCTAGGAAACCTCAAGTCTTGGTCTCACGTTCTTGCGACCTTCAGCTCTGGCTCTAAGTCCTCGGTTTTGGATCCTGCCTCAGCCTAAGTACTCAAACCTCAGAAGAAACCCAGTTTGGTTCAATCTACAGCTGACAGCTCAATACCAACTCCACGAGGCAAGCGAACCCTGCTCACCCTCCACCAATTGTTCACCAAAAACTCACAAGGTAACATCATCTCAGTTAAACTGATCTGGATTATTCAATTGCCTATACTCACCAAAGCCTCAGTAGAGTACTCACCGTCATCCTGGATTATTCACCGTTTCTGCAGCAGCATCTGTTCAGTCCTCACAGGCTCTGCATCATTCCTCCATGCCAACCTTTGTTCATCAAACAGTAAGCTAAAGATCTTGCTCCAGTTCCCAGTAATCCCATTTGTCTCCAGAGAACTTACCTGTCCTCCTTTCCCGTACAGTGCTGTGCCTCAAGTCCCGGTTCCAGTTCAACATCCATTTCCTGTCAAAATAAACATGTTACACTTTTTTCATGCCTCCTTAGTGTCATTCTGCATGTGGGTCAAATCTGTACAGAAAACCATGACAGAACACCCAGGCCAATCTGACCCAGCAGAGACACTCAGGACGACTTTAGAAGAACACATCCTCCAGATACAATCACACGGATCCACACTTCATACCCTCCTGGAAAAACAACGACATTCAAATCAACAACTAGATCAGGTGGCCTCACTCCTGCAACATGCCCTGAACATCTGGACATGCCAGACACCAGAGGGAGCCGTCGAGTCACCAGTTTCACCTCCAGTCTCACAACAACTTCCATACCCCGTGACGTCACCTCCCCAAACCCAGAAAAGTTCTCCAGTGAGATCAGTAGTTGTGGAGGATTTTGGTTACAGTGTTCATTGGTGTTTAACCGTTCCCCACAGTCTTTTCCCCATGATGATGCTAAGATAGCATTCATTCTAGGACTGTTAACTGGTAAAGCGCTTCGTTGGGCAGAAGTCAGATTTACTGACTGTTGTCAATTTGATTGTTCATTTGACGAGTTTATCCAAGAATTTAAACAAACTTTCTCATTATATTTATAACAAACGAGTGTTGCCCATCACCTGATGGCGCTAAAACAAGGAAATAGACCTGTGTCAGAATTTTCCATTGAATTTCGTACCTTAGCTGCAGCTCCTGGCTGGAACTCCTATGCCCTTAAATCTGTTTTTTTTGCACTTATTAGCTGAGCCCTTGAAAGATGAATTAACTCTGGTCGACAAGCCCAAGACCTTGAACGAATATATCACCCTGGCCACTCGAATGGACAATCACATGAGAAAAAGAAAGCGTTCAAGAAGAGAACAATTAGTTGATAGAAGCCGTCCATCTGTCCCATCACAATCACCACGCCCCCAGATGAGTGTAAATTCCTCTGAACCTGAACCTATGCAGTTAGGGCGCAGCTGGTTAACTCCGTAATAAAAACAGCGCCACAGGCAGTCTAACCAGTGCTTATATTGTGGATCATCAGATCATTTTGTGATAGCTTGTCCAGAAGAGAGGGTCCGCCACCTTTAAAGGGGTAGATGGTGGACCAAAAAATTTACAAGACCCCTAGACTGACCTTGCCAGCAACCCTCTTACTCAATCAAGATCAGTTAAATCTTTCTGTGCTCATAGGTGTGAACAAAACCTAATCGATCAGTCCCTAGGACAACAAGCTGAAATAGCTGTAGAACCCCTGGATCCACCCCATCATGTTCTCGCACTTGATGGGAAAACACTCCACCAAGTTACTCATCGCACTCTACCTATTGAGCTAATAATATCTGGAAACCACCGTGAAAAGATACAATTTTTTGTCTTCCCTATTTCTCAAAGCTCACTAGTTTTTGGTTTTCCTTGGCTGTACAAACACAACCCCCATCTAAACTGGTCTGAAGGTCAGATCGAAGCCTGGTCCACTCACTGTTTATCTGTTTGTTTACAGTCAGCCGCCCCACCCATTTCCACCCCGGTTGATTCAGTGGAGACCGAACCATCAGATCTGTCACAAGTTCCTGAGGAATACCTGGATTTAGGACAAGTATTCAGTAAATCGAAAACCACATCACTTCCACCCCATCGCCCTTATGACTGTGCAATTGACCTGCTCTCTGGGGCACTACTTCCGTCTAGTCGTATATTTCACGTCCAGAAAGACAAACCATAAAAAAAATACATATCCGAGTCTCTAGCTGCTGGAATCATCTGTCAGTCCTCCTCTTCGTTAGGGGCTGGTTTTTTGACTACAGAGAACTTAATCAGATCACAGTAAAAAATAAATATCCTCTTCCTCTGTTGTCTTCCGCATTTGAACCAGTTCAAGACGCTACAATATTTGCCAAACTAGATCTCCGCAACGCCTACCATCTGGTTGGGATATGTCACGGAGATGAATGGACAACAGCTTTTAAGAACCCCCTTGGCCATTTTGAGTACCTGGTGATGCAATTTGGGCTCAGCAATGCTCCAGCAGTTTTCCAAGCCTTGGTAAACGACGTGTTAAGGGATTTTTTTAAACATCTTTGTTTTTGTGTATCTTGATGAGATCCTAATTTATTCCAAAAACATCACTGAACACCAACGTCATGTCCACTTAGTACTTCAATGCCTCCTAGAAAACAGACATTTCGTTAAAGCAGAGAAATGCGAGTTCCACAAACCATCTGTCACCTTTCTAGGCTTCATATTAGATGGTGGGTAGGTTCACTCTGATCTAGAAAAAATCAAGCCAGTACTGGAATGGCCCACTCCAGATCCTCACAAACAGCTTCAGTGTTTTCTTGGATATGCAAACGTCTATAGACATTTTATAAGCAACTTCAGTCTGGTTGCAGCACCTCTAACGGCCCTTACATCTACCAAACAACAATTTAAGTGGACTCCAGAAGCTGACACAGCCTTTTCCTGCCTCAAAGAAAGCTTCTCTCAGGCACCCATTCTAGTTCTCCCAGATTCCGCTAAACAGTTCACCTTAGAGGTGGACGCCTCAGACACAGGTGTAGGGGCTATATTATCACAATGTTCAGATCTGGATGGCAAGCTTCACCCATGTGCTTTTTTTTCCCGCAGACTGTCCCATGCTGAGCGAAACTACGATGTTGGGGACCATGAACTCCTAGCCATTAACCTGGCTTTGGAGGAGTGGCGCCGCTGGCTGGAGGGTGCAGTTCACCCGGTGCAGGTATGGACCGACCACATCAACCTTGCTTATATCCAATCAGCCAAATGTTTAAACTGCCGTCAGGCTTGCTGGTCTATGTTCTTCTTCCGGTTTAACCTATCTATTTCATACAGACCTGGAGATAAAAATGTGAAGCCCGATGCCTTGTCTCGCCAGTACTCACCAGATGACTCAGGTAAACAACCAACCACCATACATCCCCCCAGTTGCATAGTTGGTTCCCTAAGTTGGGATATTGAGAGCATTGTCACCCAAGCCCAATGATCAGAACTTGACCCCGGAACTGGTCCACCTAAGCGCACCTATGTCCCCTCAGCAGTCCGTTCAAAACTCATCCACTGGTTTCATCCATCCAAATTTCATCCAGGCACTAGTTGAACCATCGCTCTCATCTCACGGAGGTTTTGGTGGCCCTCTGTACATAAAGATGTGAAGGAGTATGTCAAAGCTTGTTCTGTTTGTGCTCGTAACAAATCCAATAACCAAGCCCCAGCAGGCTTGCTCCAACCTCTCAGCATCCCTAAAAGACCTTGGTCCCACATCGTGTTGGATTTTGTCACCGCCCTTCCAAGATCTCAAGGTATGACCACCATCCTAACCATTATAGACCGTTTGTCCAAATCCTGTCACCTTGTGCCTCTCAGCAAACTCCTCTCGGCACTCCAAAACGGCCCAGATGCTGGTCAAGCATGTCTTTCGTCTGCACGCCATTCCTCAAGAGATCCTCTCAGATTGTGGCCCACAGTTTACTTCACAAGTATGGAAATACTTTTGTACAGCAGTGAATACCAAGGTATCTCTGACATTCAATTCAATTCAATTCAAAAATACTTTATTGATCCCCGAGGGGAAATTAGAATTCCAGTACAACCCATCCAAACATACATCATGACACAAGACAAGGGGGGACGGGTCACCGAGGCTTTGCTGCCCACTCACAGGCGATGCCCTTGCTAGATGAGAAAAGAGGCCACATCAGGTAAGTAGAGGGAAGAAAACTCATATTTCACACTTCATCCTTAACAGGAAACAGTTTGAGATTGCAAAAAACCTCAGCACAAAGAAGCAACAAGTTTACAAAACAACATCATGCCGGGAACGGTGAAGGTGGTGTGAGGGGGTGCATATGTTTATCTTGAGTATGTGTGTGTGTGCAAGTGAGTGTGTGCAAGTAAGTCCGTGAAGCACTGTCACAGAGGCCATTGTCCTTGATGGTACGTTGGAATGTTCGTCAACCGGCCACAAAGTTCTGAGCAGGTCCACAGATGTCCTCAGGAAAGGGAGGGAGCAGAGCGTCATGTATACAGATTGAAGATAGCCAGCCATCAAGGCCATGCAGGGGAGCCAGATTCAGAAAAACAATAATTATTTGGGTTAGGCTGACTCCTAAAATTCCGTCAGCCTTGAGAGTCTCGCTGGTGCTTCTCAAAGGCGAATCCAAACAGCCAAATTCCTGGTCTATCGCCAGATCCGAGTGAACAACTTTCTCCAAGATTTATCCCATTTCACCCCTGAGTCCAGAAACCGCAACCTGCCTGCGATCCTAAGGATCACATCCAGTCTGCGATTCAGCTCACGTAACATCTCAGTCTGAGTGCTGATCGCCTTGAAGATCCCATCATACATGCCAGGCAGCCTTACAATGGCCAGAACAGCTGCTGACATTCTCCGAATTTCTCGATATGCCAGGTAACCGCTAACTCCAAAAAGCAGAAACATCCAATTATATACATATCGTCCACATCCTCGACTGACATTATCGACAAACACACAATCCTCCACTTCTGCCAGGAGTCCATTGTGTATCCAGAGAAAAACGTCGAGTCCGGACAAGTTGGGTTCTCCTTCACCCTGTCTTCTCATCGAGAAAAATTGATCAATTGCATTGAGAGACCAGCTGACCAAATCCATAACTAAGAATTTGGAAGATATGCAAGAAGAGGCTCCAAAAAGAAGACAAGACACAGAGCTGAAGCAGGGCAGATATGGGAGGGGGTGCGGGAGACAGAGAAAAAGCGTCCTCCTCCACCGGGAGCAGAAAGAAAAAGAGTCGCTTTTGGGTCGAATACACTCACAATTCTCACTTCTCCTCTTCCACTGGATTTTCACCTTTTGAAATCTCTCTAGGTTACCAGCCCCCTTTGTTTCCTGCCGACGAAAAGGACATTGCATTCACCTCAGTTAATCATCACATCCACCGTTGTAAACAGGTCTGGCAATCAACCATCAGAGCTCTCCACCGCACCACCCAGCAGAACAAGGTATATGCAGACAGAAAACGTTCACCAGATCCTCAGTATCTACCTGGACAGAAGGTTTGGCTATCCTCCAAAGATATCCCCTTGAAATCCATGTCCAGAAAATTGTCACCCAGATACATTGGCCCTTATCAGATTGAGTCCATAGTCAGTCCCACTTCAGTCCGCCTCCGTCTCCCTGCCAGCATCCGCATTCATCCAACTTTTCATGTCTCCCAATTGAAGCCTGTCTTCACCAGCACTTTGTAACCCAGTTTGTTTCAATCTCCAGCTGACAGCTCAATACCAACTCCGCCAGGCAAGCGAACCCTGCTCACCCTCCACCAATTGTTCACCAAAGACTAAAGCTAAAGATCTTGCTCCAGTTCCCAGTAACCCCATTTGTCTCCAGAGAGCTTACCTGTCCTCCTTTCCTGTACAGTGCTGTGCCTCCAGTTCCGGTTCCAGTTCAACATGCTTTACCTGTCAAAATAAACTTGTTAAACTTTTCTCCTGCCTCCTGAGTGTCATTCTGCATGTGGGTCAAATCTGTGAACGAAACTATGATAATATATGGTTCAGCTGGAGTTTACATCTGCTTACAAATAATCAGACATGGACTGAAAACAAAACGGGGAGGGAAAAAGAAACACTAATCTAGCGAGTGATGGAGCCAAGGGGAGGCCATGAGGAATTTTTAAATACTGAAACAAAGCAAAGAGTTTTTGCGAGATGAATCAAAATGGGTAGGAAACACAAGTGGCAAAACAGAACAACTGTAATGATAAGAAGAAGGGAGGAAATAAACAGAAGTGAGCTAGAGGACATGTATATTTCTATTAGCAAATACATTTAAAGAGAGAAAAGCAAGACTGCAGCTTACAAACAAAATGTTTAATTATAATCATAATCCCTCAATCAATTGTGTAATCGGATATATATGTGCCATGCCAGGCATTCTGAAACCTTTTTTTCTAAGGCACCGAATTTAAATGTAAAATAACAGCCCCTTACAAGCCCCTTTTCTCTATCACAACTGTACATGCTCACATGCATGTACATGTCATCAGTTCCCACCATTTACAGTAAATTCAATACTTGATTGTTTACCTGTTTAACTGTTTCTCTTGTAGACAAAACTACTAAAGGAGCTCCTGCTCCCATAAACTATGTGTATTCATTTTTTTTAGGAGAAAGTTATCATAGACAAGTGCTTCTGTGTTTTTTCATGTCTGTCCTGTATTTTAAACAGCCGCTAATCGTAAGCCCAGTTCTGATTATTAATGTGAGATGGTTGTTTCTTTCCTTCCACTTTTGCCAGATGTTAGCTCATTATAAAAGATTGTTGTAAAGTTAATAACTGGATGTAGTTAGCTGTACTCCTTGTGTTGATACATTTTACTAATTGGTATTATAAACTGACTCAGTTGTGTTCTAAAAATGATGGATTTGGAATGCATAAAGCATAATTTGAATTTGTCTATGATGGGTTTATATCAGATTGATTTTATTATGCTTCTCTGGATATACTGATGTCACACTTGGATTCATTTTTTTATAAACTGTGAACCCTTTTATTCATGAAGTGAGTTCTTATTTGTTCTGTTCGGTGTGTCCATCCCATCATAAGCATGCATTTCAGATTTTAACAGTGCAATCCTCCTAAATGAACTACCAAAGTACAAACAAAAAACAAAAATACAAGCACGTAAAGTGTCCCATCAGAGACACAAACACACGAGACCACTATTTCACATTCTTAAAAGAAGTTTACCACATAGTTGCTTGTGCACCTTTGGGAGTCTCTGATCACAGTCTGCTTTAGCTTATTCCAACTTACAGGCAAAAACTGAAAACCTCTAAGCCTGTGGTTAGGACTACTAGGAGTCAAAGCAAATGTTACTGGCCTGCTTTGACTGCACAGACTGGAGGTTTTGAAACTTCAGCCATTGACCTATATAAACTTGGTAAAACTCTTACATCATATGTCAGTTTTTGTGTGTGCAGATCAAGACCTTTTACACATACAACAACAATAAACCATAGTTCAATCTGAAAAGACTTACAAAGAGAGGGATGGCAATTAGAAAAGTTTTATTGATGAGAAATTACATGGTTATTTCTTTGGCGCTCTGACCTGGGGGGAAGACATGAATGCTGAGAATGACATGAGCTAAGATGATCATTTGTAAGGCTTAGATTTAAATATGTCTTCCCCCTGATCCGACACTGGTGGTGGATTGGTGGCCAGGGAGCGAGGAAGCCAGGAGTAGATGTGAAGGAAGATGGTGGAGGTGTGGTGGAGGAGGGATGAGCTCAGCTGACAAGTGAAGATGAACACGGTAGAAGCTCCTTTAAAAGCAAGGCGTCGGAAGGTGATTGGATGGAGAATCAGACGGACAGGATGTTGATTGGAAGGCTGGGGGACGCACCGAAGAGTCACTGGAAGGTGGAGGCGGTGAAGGTGAGTCTTTCATTCTGAATTTTCGTCAAAACTCCATCTCACTTCACATTTGAGATCCATTGGATCAAAGAACAGGCTTACAGCAGTTTGGACAGGGACTTGTATAAGCAGGCCAGGAACAAACAGACCAAGTAGAACAGGGCAGCTGAGAGAAGCTTCAGCAAAAAGTTAAAAAGTAGCTTCTCAGCTAACATACCAGCAGCAGTTTGAAGGGGCCTGAATCACATCTAACTACAGGAATCTGTCCTTTCCACAATGTAATGACCCCCCCAACTGGCTGACGACCTCAACATCTTCTTCTGCAGGTTTGAAAAACAGCTGTCTTGTAAAATTTCCATGAAATGACATTTGTTGTAAATTGGCTCTATACACATAAGGCAAACTGAATTGATTTTGAATTTAATTATTTACATACAGGTATGTAAAGACAGAATAACCTAAAATTATGTGTTTGTACTGCAAACAACATAAATGCAGTGGGAAGATCATTGATATTCCAAAACTTTTTTTTTTTTTATATTCATTTGACAAGAATCAATGGCAGGCAAGCTGATCATAAGCTAGAATTATAAAAATCCACTTCATAAGGACTTGTTAGCAACATTAAACCAAGACTTTCTTTCTCCTGAAACATGTTGAAAATTTGTGAGAAAAGATGCACAGCGTCTTACAACTTTCTATCAATGGTGTTTATTATATGTCCTCGCCTGACATTTTTTAGATTTCTGTCTCTACTTCATTCTGGTAGTGCCACCAGCATGCATTCAAATCACTCAGAAAACTAAAGGCCTGGTGAAAAGGAGGTGGATTTCAAAATATAGATCTGTGTCTTTACACATAAGACTGACAAATTTGACTAAGCAGTGATTATTTACAAAGCGCAGCCAATCACCCAATTATAACGCTGGAATTACATCCCACATATAGTAGATCAGCCCTGGCATTATGACAACCCACCATAAAGCATAAGCTCCTTTTTTTCCAACAGAGGGATTGAGCAAATAACATCTGATGCCCTCCTGGAAGTCTTGAGACATTGGTGTTTGTTATAAGGTTCTTTTTCCTTTGGGTGGAAAAAGAATCTCAGTTTCCATTCAGGGATTCCTTCCGATGTATATTTGAAAAAATAGAAGGTCATGTTATTTATTTGTCAGCCAGCCTGTAGTTTAGAGGAGTGCTATATCTTTCTGAATCAGTAACCCTGCATTTCAACAAGTTTATTCAGTGACCATTGTTAATCTAACACTCACAGGAATGTTAGAATACTGATTCTCGCATGTTCAAGAAACAAGAGAGGAATAACTTTGTTTTTAAATATGGTACTCCTCATGACATGCCTAAGAATAATACAGCGCAAGCTCCAGAGGGTGTTAAACAACTGCATCTGAAATCTCATGCTGACTGCTGGTAGAGGTTACCTTTTAACCCACCTTTTAATGTGACATTACCACACAAACAAATGTTTTACAGATCAAACCATATTTTTTTTCCAAACACAACATAATTTCTGTGTATTAACAATAATAAAGAGAGATCATAAAAGGTATAAGGTTAAAGATGAACTATGTTTGGTTAATGTGCAGTTCAACAATTTCAACAAGAACTGTATTCATAAGTTTAGTTTTCATTACATACTGACAAAAAAAGACATTGCATGACACAAACATTTGCTGCTTTACTCACCCATCCGGACGGCAGATAGGGTGTTGGCCTGGCTGAAGAAGAGAGGTGCCTTAGTCAGCAACAGGACAACGACATAAATCGACAGCAGCAGTGCTGGCAGAGCTGGCATCTTCCACTGCTCCTCATGGAGAATGGTCTGCTGGCTGCCTGTACCGCCACCTTTAAGACAAATGAAAAGCCATTATTACTGGCACATACTATATATGCTAGCATTGTGACATGTCACACATTATTTAAGCAGTGACGCCACCCATTTTTTAACAGGATTGGTTATTAACAACAAGGACTGTACAGAATTTGCCTTCAGAGACCCTGCTTAAAACGTCATAATGGCTTGGTTCACAAAGTTAAGTGTCTGATGATACAGAGAAAAGTTTAAAAAGATGTAGAAAATGATCAAAATGAAAAACACAGTAAAGCAGAAAGCAGACATTTACATATTTAGCATAAAAATAAATATATATGTTTTTAGTTTTACTCTCTCTATGGCGTTGAATCAAACTAAAGTTTTCTATTTTATAATTTATTGTTGCTAAATGCCAACATAGGATGTTTTTTAATAATTTTCTTCAAAGTCAGATGTTTAAAAACAATTTCATTGGCTTCTAGTAGCGCTGAGTTTAAACATAATGTCTTGGCTTGATTGTTTTGGGTATCCTTCTACAAGATCTTCCTCATAGTTTGTTGAAATTATTGCCCATTTCTCCTGACAGAAACAACCTTATGAAGTAAGATTTGCAGAAACTTTCCATTGGTGAGTGAGATCAGGGCTTTCTGATGACCACTTCAAATCATTGACTTTATTTTCTACTTTGTAACTAATCTGACATAATTATTAAGGTCATTGTTCCTTTGGGAGGCCCATTTGTCCCTGAGGTTTTATTTCCTTGCTGATCTCTTAAGATGTTGCCTCAGTATTTCCACATAATGTTTTTTGTTTTCCCTCATGATGCTATTTGATGAAGTTCAGTAGTTCCCTCTACAGCACATCCACCACATGATGCTGCCACCTCCCTACTTCATAGTTTCAAGATTCTCTAAGGCAACCTACCCCCTTTTCTCCAGATGTTATGATAGCTATTATTACCAAACCCTTAAGGTTTTGCTTCATCAAACCACAGAACATGTCTCCAGAAATAATTTTCACAAGGTCTTTTGCTTTTTCTTCTGAGGTTGATAAGCACATTTTGCAACAAAAACTCTGTTGGAAACAAAATCTGCCTTCTTCCTGAATGGTATGATAGCTGGACATTGCCATGATGTTAAACCTTGCATTTAGTTGTTTAAACCAATGAACATGGCACCTTCAGGCATTTGAAGACTGGGCACAGTTCGCTTCCAAGTCGGGAAAGTCTGTGTCAGTCTTCATTAGTCTGCGGTAGTTGCGGTCAGTCGGCAGGATGACTTGGCACAAAAATCTGTTAGTGTAAGAAGAGGTGAAGACCGGACTTCGCATGTGTGTAGAACAGGCCTGACCCAACCTCAGCTGCAGTCAAACAAACATGTTAAAATAATTTTAGACAAATCTGGACTCAGTAAGATACTTTCAATCAACCCAACTGCGAATATGTGTCCCTGACAGCCAATGAAAAAGAGAGGCTGGAACATGAGCCTTGTTTTTTTCCTGAAACATTTGTAACAATGCAACATTTTGAACCTAAATGCAAAATAACAGTGGGCATAATTTTACCCTTAAACAAAACTAATTACAATTATTTATTGATAAAAAGAAGCAAAAAAGACAAAAAAAGAGACTCAGATTTTTAAGACTAACATACAGTAGTTTGTAAAGGGCCTAATAAAAAGAAACCTAACAACTCACATATTGAACAAGCAGGTAACATGACTTAATTTAAGAAATTGAGATTTCTGAATGAATATATTTTACATTACAAATACAATCATCATAAATTTAAATTATATTTGGCATTATAGTTGAAACATATTGTCTGTTAAAATGGCAGTATTGACATTTTTCGTTTAAAATTAATTTAATGAGGGGAGAAGTATAGCCTGTCCAAATTTTGAGAATATTTTCTATTACTGCTACCTACTGGTATGTTTGTTCCTTTGAACTGTCACCCTTACAAGACTTTCCACAAAAGTTTGGGTTTAGTTTGTGGTTCCTCAGCAGAAACAGTGGTGAAATGTTTGACACTCTTTTAATTGTGTAACACAATTCTGCCTAAACCAGTCTGTCCATGTGAACTTCAAGTCTTTTCAAAATATGTAAATACTATGAAAGTTGTGTAGTTTATCACCAGTTAAAGTGTAAGTAGACTTTTGTCTTCGAATAAAGTAATAAACTCTGTAAAAATATTTCTCTCTAATTATTCCGGCATTTAGCAAATAACTTTGGTAATCCTAACTGATCTAAAATGGATAAGCTTTATTGATAGGCTATTGGTTAAATCTGTCAACAATGTCAAGTCAAAAAAAACGTCACCTACAGATAAGGAGTGTTAAACATAAAGTTGTCTTGCTTTAGAGCTAGGCCAGTTTTGTATTTTTCTTTCTTAAAAATTTTGTGGCACTGGTGGCCTATTTTTTCCAAGTTGACCGACAGGAAATGGGGAGGAGATATTCAGCCACATTCAGTTCTGTATTTTTCTGTTTTCTGCAAGGGACAATTAGTGAAACACTGAACCAAAACAAACCACTTTCCACTTGATCTAATGTAAAGATGCTGAAAGAAGCACAATCAGAAGTGCAAAGCTAAAATTCAAAATAACTAGAGCTACATTTCAAGTTTTTAGTTTAAATCAACAGCTAATACAACAAGACACAGTGGTTGTGCACGAAATATTTGATTAATTTTACATCTGGGCCCATTGAACATCCCATTGGTGCTGTATGTAATTCCCTTCCTTTTCTTCTGTGGGAGCCACCAGGCACTGTCATTGTTGAAGTCCCAAGCAGTTGTGTATCCAAAATAAACCTCATGTTTGCCAACGTCTACTGCAACATTTTTTATGAGCTCAAAAGAGGTATAAAAGGGATGGAGAAGTGGAAAATATGAAATAGAAGAAGAACATGTCCAGAGGAATTGATGAAGTAAATAAAAATATATAAATAAATAAACACGTGTTAGAATCATGCAGAGAACGTAAAAAATAACAACAAAAAAGGATGATGATCTAAGAGCAGGAAACTAGGACAAAGATGTGATGCTGAGCAGTGACAGGAAATGAGAACTGACTGAAGGTAGAAAAAAACATATAATGACAACAATTAATTAGGGTATTTCCTGTAGAAAACGCTATCATGTCAGCAGGCAAACAGAGCCAGCGGGACCCTGCTGATACAAACCAGCATCACAGCTCGCTGCAGCAGCTCCAAGGCTAATCACAGGCACAGCTCTATTAGCTGTTTTCAATTCAATCTCATTTTACATTGGAGGCATTTAGCTGACACACATTCACAGCAATTTACATAGAGCGTAGCAAGGCATTAGGCTTTAAAGCCTCACTTCATCAACTTCACAAGTGAAGATGGTGTGGGTCACAGCAGCCGCAATAAAGACCAAACCTATATTCTCGAAGACATAACAGGCAATATTGTGGAAGAGAAAGTTATTGAACATAGCAAGTTTGAGCTATGTTTAATATATGCAATAACACAACGAGGAAAAACTCCACTGCACCCGAGTTTCCTGGTATATATAATAGAGGAAATCTTCCTGCACAGATAATCTCAGGGAACCTAGTAGGATGTACTTCTCCAACAGTTCTAGCCTAATATGCAAACTCCAAGGCAGGAATAAGTTTCTGAATGCAACATGAATACAAAACATTTTCTTTGCCAAAACATATCTATAACACAATTACAATGGCACATCCCTTTCTGTGTTCTACCTAAAAGTCTTTTAAAGCTAGTGTCACATTGTTTCTTGTCTTGCTGCATATGAAGATATGAAGTGCACTTTGTAAACATCAAGAAATTTTAGTGCTCAATAATGAATAAATGACCTGTGCGTAAATTTCAGTTGAGAAACAGAAAATGTGTTTCTTAGTGTTTTCATCGGTGCGTATGTCGGCTACAGTATGTGGAGATATTTGTGGGTGGACTGCATCAGGTGGAGAGCATGCTGGTCTCAAGGAAACTTCAAAGCATGAAATGAAAATGAATGCTTATCTTTTATTAGAAGGAATTAAATGCTTCCAATCCGGCATGTCGAGCTTGGGTCAAGACATGTTTTAAAATTGTATTTAATTTCCCTTTGGGATTAATAAAGTATTTTTGAATTGAATTGAATTGAATTGAAAAGACATTAATCATTACATGTAAAATTCTCTGTAAACGTCTAAGGGCCTCTGCCACTTTTTTCCAAGACTAAGAGTCCTATAAAAACTTGATCGTAGCAGTCTGAAACTTCATTTATGTTATCACTTGAATTTCAGGTAGATAAATAGATTTTTCCTACTCCTTACACATACTACTATTACCTTCTAAGATACATTTGAGATTACTGCAACCTAAACTGAAAAGACAATACGAACCACTGAAGAGCACTGACAGCTAATGGCTACATGCATATTTGCAAATAAAAATAGTTTGGCAGGAGTAAAAATGTTAATTTTGTAAATCTGACCATGTTTTCAACTGAACTCTGACATCACATTGGAATAAAAGAGGCGTAAAAAAGCATGAGCAAGCATTTGCGAAAAAGAAGTCAGACAAAATTAACTCAACAAAATTTAAATATCAATAGTATTTTTTCAGACTGCATGACTTCCTGCTAGAAATTACAGGCTCTTTTCTCTTTTCATATACAGTGCCTTGCGAAAGTACACGGCCCCCTTAAACTGGTCAACCTCTTGCCACATTTCAGGCTTCAAACATAAAGATATAAAATTCTACTTTTTTGTGAAGAATCAACAAGTGGGACACAATCGTGAAGTGGAATTGGATGTGTCAAACCTTTTTAACAAATGACATTTTTTAACAAATAAACTTTTTTGACAAATAAAAAACTGAAAGTGGGGCGTGCAATATTATTCGGCCCCTTTACTTTCAGTGCAGCAAACTCACTCCAGATGTTCAGTGAGGATCTCTGAATGATCCAATGTTGTCCCAAATGACTGATGATGATAAATAGAATCCACCTGTGTGTAATCAAGTCTCCGTATAAATGCACCTGCTCTGTGATAGTCTCAGGGTTCTGTTCAAAGCGCAGAGAGCATCATGAAGACCAAGGAAAACACCAGGCAGGTCCGAGATACTGTTGTGGAGACGTTTAAAGCCGGATTTGGATACAAAAAGATTTCCCAAGCTTTAAACATCCCAAGGAGCACGGTGCAAGCAATCATATTGAAATGGAAGGAGTATCAGACCACTGCAGATCTACCAAGACCCGGCTGTCCCTCTAAATTTTCATCTTGAACAAGGAGAAGACTGATCAGAGATGTAGCCAAGAGGCCCATGATCACTCTGGATGAACTGCAGAGATCTACAACTGAGGTGGGAGAGTCTGTCCGTAGGACAACAATCAGTCATACACTGCACAAATCTGGCCTTTATGGAAGAGTGGTAAGAAGAAAGCCATTTCTCAAAGATATCCATAAAAATTCTTGTTTAAAGTTTGCCACAAGCCACCTGGGAGAAACACCAAACATGTGGAAGAAGGTGCTCTGGTCAGATGAAACCAAAATCCAACTGTTTGGCCACAATTCAAAACGATATGTTTGGCGTAAAAGCAACACAGCTCATCACGCTGAACACACCATCCCCACTGTCAAACATGGTGGTGGCAGCATCATGGTTTGGGCCTGCTTTTCGTCAGCAGGGACAGGGAAGATGGTGAAAATTGACGGGAAGATGGATGGGGCCAAATACAGGACAATTCTGGAAGAAAACCTATTGGAGTCTGCAAGAGACCTGAGACTGGGACGGAGATTTATCTTCCAACAAGACAATGATCCAAAACATAAAGCCAAATCTACAATGGAATGGTTCACAAATAAACGTATCCAGGTGTTGGAATGGCCAAGTCAAAGTCCAGACCTGAATCCAGTCCAGAATCTGTGGAAAGAGCTGAAGACTGCTGTTCACGAACGCTCTCCATCCAACCTCACTGAGCTCCAGCTGTTTTACAAGGAAGAATGGGCAAGAATTTCAGTCTCTCAATGTGCAAAACTGATAGAGACATACCCCAAGCGACTTGCAGCTGTAATTGCAGCAAAGGGTGACGCTACAAAGTATTAACGCAAGGGGGCCAAATAATATTGCATGCCCCACTTTTCAGTCTTTTATTTGTTAAATTTGACACATCAACTAAATTTCATTCCACTTCACGATTGTGTCCCACTTGTTGTTGATTCTTCACAAAAAACTAGAATTTTATATCTTTATGTTTGAAGCCTGAAAGGTGGCAAGAGGTTGACTAGTTCAAGGGGGCCGAGTACTTTCGCAAGGCACTGTATATTGTTTTCAACATATTGCTTTCGGCACAATAAATTTGTGTGCTAAACTTACCAATATGACATTCTTGTACTACACCACATGTAGCTAAAGCACTCAATAGACAAGAGCCGATAAATATGTAAACATCCTGCACATTATAAAATGATTAGACTGTGGCTGTGCAGATCCATATTAATTTAACACATGCTGAGAATGCTGCTGTCTTCATAGACAAATATATATCCTTGGTTTTGTGTGTAAAGAGACGAATTGTTGGATTTCAAATTAAATGCGTAAATAATCGAGGGAGTTGTGATCGAAGGGCAGAAACAACACTATTCCTCGAGCCACTGCAGATTCTTTAGGAAAAAAATTAAATGGTTGTTAAAAAAATCATGATTACAACCCCAAGAAAGTAGTCTTGAATTAATCACTGCAGCTCATCTTCAATTACAAAGAATATACTGTTTCTGTATTGTTTCCCAAAACCCGCAGTGAACCCTACTCCTACACAAAAAAATCTTTAGAGGTCAAATTTAGTAGAGCAAAATTTTTAAATGTATGTTAAACAGAACCTATGGCCACATGTATACAAGCAAAAAACCAAAAAGATTTGAAAACAAGTCTTTGAATATCCCAGAAACCTAAATTATTGCTTTCCTCTAACTACCATTTTATCATCACGTTGGCACCCTAAAGGTTAAATTGTAATTTCAAATTACCTGCAGCAGGAGTGACTCACTTACCAAACTGTTCAATTAAAACACAGTTGCAGCTCTTTTATTAAAGTTAAATGTGTACTCAGCTGAGTTGAACATTTTATATATTTTAAAGAAATAACAAGAAGAAGGTGACCCAGTAAGAACCTGCAGACATATCTAGTGTGTACTTAACTGGATCCTGCTAAATATGGAAATTAGTATCATTAATGTTTGGTCTTTATGTTAAAAAATAATGTATTTTTTCAAACCCAATTTGTTGTTGAAATTTTGTGGTAGCAAAGCTTTTGTGACAGGTTAGGCCATAAAGCTTCCTTGATCTGATCACCAGATTATCTTGTCTCAGATGCAGTTAGCGTAAAAGAAAAAGGAAAAAATGGCTTTTACCCAACAAAATAGGAGGGCTTCAAATTAAGCACCCCATCTGTTGGGTAATGGACCTTAATGCTCACCTAAATATAGGATATTAGGTTTCTTTTCCTTCAGGGGATAAGGAGATTTTGTTTTGCAGCAATGGCATCATGGAGTGCAGTGTTGCTGACTCAAACCATTATAATGACATGGTAATCCTCTCATTTAGCAGAGAGGGAAGAGAGAGGTTTGGTTTCTGCATGCACTAGAAATAACTAAAAAGTAACATATGTAAGTAAATATCCAAGCATCCATCCATCAAGATTTTATTGTTATATTAAGAAAAAAATACAGTTTTTATGATGGAGATCATGATAAAAAGAAATAAAGAAAAATCAAGAGAATCCAAGGACATCCTCTGAAAAATTATATTTCAAACACACAGCTTTTATATTTATTATGCACATGATTTTTTGAAGTTTATCTTCAGTTCTTCATAATAATAAAAATAGTCACAGACAGTACAATAACTTCTGTCTTGGACTCACTAATCTTTTCTTTTGATCAAAAAAAGTTTAAAGTATTTATGTAGTTAAAGACCACATAAATATTGCGGATTCAAGAGATCCAATGACATTGTAAAATAAACTGGAACACTGCTCGGATGTATTCTTTCTTCCCACTTTCCTTGAAATGTGGGGTAGCATACTCAGTAAATGTGTAAATGTATCTTGATCTACTTCATGTGTTTTTTTTTTTTTTATTATTGCATTTGCGAATCAAACATCACCATGTAATACAGGCTACCATCGATTTTTTTGGACATGTCAAAAAAAGTCCGCAGCATGAACTTGGCAACCCTGATATGACTTTTATACACACTGTATATATGCTACAAAATTGATCATTAAAATGTTGTAGCAATGACCCATTAATATTATTTAATTTCATGCTGTATTTTGCAGACTTTCTGTCTGCACTGATCAAGAATAACTTACCTCGGTATGCCAAATGCTTGAAGGCCCATCTGACATCAGTCAGACTCACTTTCTGAAAAACTGAGCTAATGACTATTTGACCACATGGGGGCACTCATAGAACATTAACACAGCACTGATCTTTCACAGTCAGATACTTAGAATATGATTAGTTATGGAATACAGACAAAAGTAACATACTCTTTCCAGACTTAGTATCGCACTTTAAACTTTACACCCTTACACCCCTATGTTCAAAGAGCAATTTTCCAGATATAATTCTTCTAAATTGATGGTAAAGAAAGCTCTAGGATCTATGTTTTACACTATCAGGATGTTTTAAATATGAGACACCAAAAGCTCCTAGTTAAAGAAAAAGTGCAACGCTCTTACCAGATTCCTTTTTAGGTAAAATTCTATCAGAGGAATTTCTTTTTACCCCAGTAAATACAGTGAAACTGGATGCGGTAAATAGAATACCAGCCAAAGGAAACTATCCTGGTTGCTAGTAATAGTTATGCTGTCGAAACATGTCTTAAGAAACCCTCACCCAGGCACCAACATACCAGAAACATTTTATACACCAATGACAGCAATCAGTCAGAACTTGTTTGCATTGATTTGCAATGACCCCTCCCTCTAAAATGACAAGTGGGCATATACCATGCCAGCAAAATGTCTCACACCACATAACAGCTGTCAGATCCCCTCATTAAAGGATTTGACGTTACAGGCTTCCCCTTAATTTGTCACTCATTCTATTGTTTGCATTTTATCTTTCAAAGAAAAAAAGGTTAAATTTAGGACTGACAAAGGAGTAAAACCCACAAAGATGAATGATCTGAATCACAACTCGCTACGTTTCAGGCTGCTTGTTGCAACTGTGGATTAGATGAAGATGGAGAGATGATGACTGTGAGGTTAATAAATACCAGCTAAGAGAAAAGGATATATTTAGAGCTTAATTTTAGATTTTGATGATGAGCTTTCTATGTAGAACAAAAAACATCCTCTAAAGCCTATCATTCAGCGAGAAGAGAAACTTCAAAAAAAGAGTTGTACGATACATTATTCATCAGATTATTTAAAAACAAGAAATGTACAAGAAAAAAATAGCAAAGACATTTTGTTTCACATTTATCTCAAAGGTTCATTAAGGTTTCAGCTTGTCTTCTGTTGTTCCTAATACAGGAGCTTGTACTGATTATGATGTGTACTTTAGAGGGCCTCCCATTCGGTTACTGGTTAGAGCAGTTTTTATAATTAGGCCTATTGTAGGATTTATAGTGGTTTCTGCAAGCTGATATAGAGGTTAACACAACTTATCAACTTATTTTCTACAGCACTTATTTTCTACAACACCAACCCAAGGTGCAATGTTATTAAGCCAGTCTGAATAGTCTGGACTTCTTGTAGCTGAAAACAGAATCAAACATTAATAGTACACTGTTTTCATTATATAAACCAGTTAGTACCATGATACCATGATATAAACCAGTTAGTACACCAGTACCTGGTGTACTGACTGTGATTTGTTGGAACTTCACCCAGGTAAGCCAGGAGGCTGCAGTGTAGGTGGACAGTTTTCAAAATTCACTTAATAGTAATGCATCAGATTATATGCCGTGTACAAACAGATTGGAGTTTGAACTACAAATCCTGAGTGGTAAAAGAGCCCTCTACCTTCCGAGCTCCAGCTGCATTGCAGAGTCTGTGTTTCTGAACTGTTGGTTTTGATTAAACTGCAGTATTTGATGCCCATGGACAAGAATTGGCTTCAGCATCAGATGCACACCAGATAATCAGATTTAGTCCCCTTTCTGAATCGTACGAAAAGGTCAGTAACTCAAAATTAAATTACATTTGTGCAAGTGGGTAACTGATTAGTGATTCAGATGCAATTTGTGTTGACATTAGGTCCATTTATCCTAGAGATTCTCAGGTTGTTTGTGTTATTAAAAAAACAATGCAGTGCCATTTTCAAAGAGCATTGTGCATGCAATGTAGATGACATCTGATATTACATTTATTAGAGATCCTAATCTTTCGGAGATTTATAGATCCCACTTTGACGCATAGTTTTACTGTGTTTTTTAAATACTCCCATATACTGCTGATTCTAACTTTACAGATCCCAAGCCTTTATTAATTAACTGTTTGGTTTGTTTTTGTTCTGTAAGGAAACTAAAAGCAGTTGTGTTGCAAAGAAGGTAAAAATAAAAAATTATTTCCTAAAATATTATCAAATAAATGTGGGAAATTATTCATTAAAGACAGGTATTGATTGATTGATTGATTGATTGAGTGACCCTGAAAGTCAAGTGATATTACATACTACTTTTATGTAAAAATGAACACAATAAATGGTTTTAATCGGTGGGAAGAGTTTTTGTTTCGTATTTGGCTGTCACAGAGTGACATTTTTGGACTTTGTTTGTGGCTTTGTGTTTGTTTACCTTTTGCTTAGATGTTTCTATTTCAGTTTTTGTATCATGTTTTCTTTTCTCCCTCTTCTGCCTCCTAGTGTTTACTTCTTAAGTTATTTTATGGTTGTTTTCTTATTACTTTGAATGGTTTATTATTATTATTATTGTAATTATTATCGTTCTTGGTCTTCCCTGGATTCCCTAGTTTTATTTCTCTTTAGTATCTTTGTGTTTAATTGTGTTTTATTATTTGTTCCTTTGCACTCTTCTTGTTTACTAGTTTGTTTTCTGTTTCCTTTCCAGTAATTTCAGTCAGTGTGGTTAGGTTTATTTACTTTTGTATTCAGGTTTTCTTTATGGGTTCTTTGTTTGTTCTTAGCTTGTTGTTGTTGTTCATATGTTCCCTCTAGTTTATCTGTTTACTTTAGTTATGATTATTCTAGTTTTCTTATTCCCCATTTGATTATTTATCTTTGTCTATAGTTTTGCTTAGTCTGTGTTTCTGTTTATTGTTTATTAGCTACTTTGCCCATCCTCAGCCTTTGTATTTGTTTTAACCTGTTCCTTCTGCTTCCCTGCCTCCTTGTCACACCTGTTCCCTGTTCTGTTGATTATCTGCCTTTGTTATCTCACAGTATATTAGTTGGTTTTGTGTCTTTGTTCAGTGCTGGTTCCTTGTGTTCACCACACCTCGTTCTCGTCCATGATTATGCTTTGTTTTTCGCCACGCCTTGCCTTGGGAAACCTGCAGTGGTTTTGCTACATTTTTGAGCTGGTAAATAAATCTTTGAATTACAAAGATGATCCTGCCGAGCTCTTGTCTGCACTTTAGTCCGATCCAAAACCACATCGTGACATTGGCAGGTTGTGAGTTTGATTCCAGTCACCCCCATAACGTCGATGTGCCCTTCAATCAATATGGGAATTTGATAGTGCAGCTGGATAAATGACACGTAAACTTACATTTATTCCAGCATGACATTACTGACATCAACACAGCAGAGTATCTAGTCACACAAAACTAAGTTCAATCTTTTCTCCAATAATGGACAAACACAAACATCAACTAGAGATACTTTCGAGACACTAAAAACAGTGAATAACTTTAAATGTCAAGCTGAAAAAAACTTAACAAAAAACCGCAGATATTTGACTTGCTGCATCTTGAGCTTAAATGTGAGTGTCAAGACTGTCAGCTGGAGTAAGAGAGTTTAAACACAAATCCACACGCAGGTGAAAAGAACTATGTAACCTTTCGATGCTGTATATTTGGTTAAAAAAGTAGAAATTTCAATATTCGTAGTTTTTGAAATTAGAGTGGCTTGAATAGAAATGTTTACATTTTTACATTTTCAGAGCACATTTTACATAACAAAAGTATCAAGTAAATGCAGCATGACTGATGCAGTTTGCACACTAAATTTAAACCTTGAATCTAAAGAATAACTTCAGCTAAATTTATATAGCTTTACTGATGATTTATTTTATTTTTCAAAAGACACAAAAGCATAAATATGATAAAGAAGCAATGAGACAAGGACAAAGTGATGACTAGACAAAGACACATGAGCAGATGAGTGGATGGGCTTACGCAGAAGTGTGAAGGTGACAGATTGACCTCAGTCTCCTCTGCCCCTGGGAGACTTGGACCAACCGTGTGAAAGCTCCAGAGGCAATCCAGCAGGTAAAACTACCAACTCCACTGTCAGCAAATATAGAGTTGGAAAATGGAAGGATAGATGTGGAAAGAAAGGGAGAGGGGAAATTTAGAGTCAATTAAAGTGGAAGCGGCATGGCTTACTCTAAATGAAAAAGGAGGGGGGTGGGGGGGGGGGGGGGGTGAGGACAAAATGAGTAAGGTGAGAGGACGGAGCAGGACGTGGCAAGGTACAAAAACATATTTGAAGAGAACACAAAAAGGAGGCAAAAAGTCAGATACAAGGACAGGGGCTCATTGGACATTGATGCAAAAGGAAATCATTTAATCAGCATCCGGTCTCTTATCAGAAAATGTGTTGCAGGTATGTATCTCTTGCAGCACTAATCAGCATTGATGGGAACACTACACCTAGAGGAAATACCAATTTTCTCTGAGGACCCTACAAATCTTTTACATAGAAACTCTGAAACTGACAGCCACAAATCACAGAGAAAACGAAACAACATTAATCAATTTTACCTGTATGGAAGACAGGTGGCAGCTCACTCTTACTCATGATGTGTGACGCTGACATCTGGGGCTCAGTCAAAAGTAATGAATTAGCCTATTCATCTTGAAAGTCCTACTTATCAGAAACTTTTCCCCCCCATCAGAGCTTGTAAGATAAAATGATATGTCATTCCTTCATGCTGTTTTGGCTTATAGCATTTTACTAGGAAAGTTGGGGGACTATTTGTATTTCCCATTCTAAACATTTGTTGGAGGTCTATGTGTACAAAGATAAAACACTACCACTGAAGCCCCTTTAAAACTGGATTCAGACATCACTGCAATATAAAGAATTAGCCAGTTCAAGTTGAAGGTTCTTGAAGCTCTTTTCTTGTGTGTAAAGAGTTCAGTGAGCTGCCTCTTAATTTTATTAGCAAGTCCCAATAGCAGCAGGGGCAGCTTGTTCATTCTACGGGTTCTTGTAACTCTCGAGCCTCTGCTCTGGCAAACACCAAAAAGATCTCACTGATCATCTTAAATGAACAAGGAGTAGGGCTTCCAACAAGAGAGAAGTGTCACAACAGCAGATTGTGCCAAGGATCTGCTGTGCTGGTTGCTGGGAGACTAAAGCATTTTGTAACTTTTCAGACTGCAGTTGAGATGCTAAATATACATGTCAGGATGTCAGAGATATAGAGCCAGCATCGTAATTAGCCTTGTGTTGGAAGAAGAAGGACAAGGCACCAGGCCACAGATCTTATGTATAAATATATTTTACAAAAACGTTTGTATGGTTTATAAAAGGCTTGAAAGCCTTGGTGTGCTTCCTTGTGACTTCATCCACGAAAACAATGTCACAAAGAGCTGTTTCAGGTTAAAATGATGGTGTGTAACGGCATGCTAAATGGTGTCGAGTGCTCTGTATAGAAAATCCTTTCAACCAGATTCTTTTCACGCTGTGTATAAGCTGACACAAATACAGATGGTGTTTTCTCCTTCACAAGAATGAAACTGATAGCAAAGGCACAGAAGCTTCTCATAAAGACAGGAATGAGGTAAAAAATGCAAAACAAAAACAGCAGGGAAAACCCTTTTGGGATCAATAATTGTTAGGTTGAATGCATATATTATTACATATTATCACTCACATGCATTTCTGTTTGCATTTCCGAGAAGCCTATGCCTCGGAACATTCTATGTGCAGCTGGCCTCGCAAGTAGAATCAGCTGTTTCTGTTCCCACTCTCTGAACTCTGCCTGACATGTCCAGCACCCCTATTTGTAACCTGATATGTGCTGTATAAAATAAACCCCGTCGGTAATCACACCTCTGTAGTCTACTGCAGATCAGTGTGATTACCCTCGCTGCGAGTAGAAAGAGTCTCTGTGTCGTTCCTCTGAGTCTGACTGTTGGTTTGAGCTGATCACTCATTCCACACCCCAACAATAATGTAGCATGATTGCCATCACACTGAAACAAGGTTTTCCAAATTTGTCGCAATCCTGTCATGTTCTAATGAGACTAGGAATAAAATGATCAAAAAGTGTAACATAATCGGAAACACTCACAAACAGTAATTAATCAGAAATATTACATTAAATCAAAGTTCTAGATTATAAATAGATAACCAAGTTCATACAAAAGAGCTGTGGCAGCTTGATCCGTAAATGGAACCAGAAATAGGACTGTTATACACAACACTTGGTTGTAGGATTCCATACATTTATTACGTTTTGTTTATGAGTGTGACGTTAAAATAATAATTCATAGCTCATAATGAGTAAAATGCATGATGGTCCAAGCCTGATTTAGACTTCCGTCTCACAACTGTCTTTTCAGAGAACAGAGGCTTACTCTGTCTCACTGAGGGATTAGATCCTTACTCAGTTCTCTCTTCTGAGAGAGAAAAATGAGTCAGACAAGCAAATCTAAACTCTGCTGTGCTTTTGTGGTGAGCACATGCTTCAATGTCAAATACTGACCTTCACCAAACAATGTAACGAGATAGAGAGAGAAAGATATTCAGGACGAATGACAGCAGAGACAAAAGAAAGCCAAAATAAAAAGAGAACTAGAGTGATAGACAAAAGATAACAGGAGACAGAATGCATCCAGAGGTGACACAAAGTCATGTAGAAGAAGCACATGATGCGGTGAAGATATGACTTAATAATCTCTTAAAAAAACAACAATGTAAAGATGGGAATTAGAGTGATTGAACTTTGAACAAAGTCCTTATTACTGCGAAAAAACACTGTGTATGCAGCATAGTTTCTACAGAGTGAGAGAGAAGAAAAGTAGGTTGAAGTGCAGTGAATATGTTGTCAGAAATCCTCTTTGAGAACTCTAGACACAGGACACGAAACAAAGAATATAAAGAGGATTTTAGTTGTGGAAACTCTCATCTGCCTGCACACCTGGAGCGAGAATGTAAAGTACAGTGTAAAGCTCTACTAATCGCTTCTGTCACAGGAGACATGCTGCTCTCAGTGACACAACAACCGTTCAACCAGTTTTTTCTCTTGGTTATAGAACAGGAGAACAGGGTGTCTAGATTCTCCTAAAAGAGAAAGGCTAAATGTCATGACCCTGTAAACACTCTGAAATATGACCTCAAAAATACATTCACAAATTCAGTATTTTGTTTTTAAACATTTACTTGTATTATTCCCTTAAAAAAATCACTCAGAACATGGAATGTTTTGTTTTAGCAACTACAATTGTTTTGAGCTTCTGATTTTTCAGTGACAAATTAATTAAGACAAATTATATTTTTTTTATCTAAAGGTTAAGTGGCTGACTGTTTTGCATTGCTGTAAAAAACAACAAATTTAATAAGATTGTTTTTTTAGCCATGTTTCTATGTTTTATATTACACTTATGCACGTAAGTATAATAGCTCATCTTACATTAAATTGTATAAACACATTCTTGGTCAAATTATTTCACATCTGGTTGAAAGATTTGTGTAGAAATTAGATTTGACTTTTTCAGTGCCACAGAATTAATGACAACTGTTGGACTGTTCAGACAAAATTTGAGAAAATAATTTGTCTACTCAGTATTATTTGATAATGTTTAGAATCACTGAAGCATTTTCTGAAAGTTTTTTGAACACAAAACTTTATTGGTCTGCAACAGGGGTTCCCAAGTCCAGTCCTCAAGAGGAATTACCCTACAAGTTTTGCATGCATACTTTCTGCAACACATCTGAATTCCCTCATCAGCATTTAGTCATTAAGCTCTGCAGAGGCCTAGTAATGAGGCATTCATTTGATGTTGGAGAAGGGATGCATCAAAAAGTTGCAGGACAGCGATGAAGAACTGTTGGTTGGCTGCAGAGACCAGTAACAAAGAGCTGATGAATGACTGAACAGGACAGACAGAGCAGTAGCAGCCAACTTGAGGGGGCAAAAACGTCAATCCCCTCATTGCAGAAATAATTAATAACTGTTGGGTTGTCCACAACCTCCCCGATGGAGACGGACTTGATAGACAGGAAAAGGTGAACTGGTTCCCTAAATTGGGGACAAGGACAGGAACTTGAGAAGACAGATGCCCCGGTGTCTCCTCCTCCTCTTGAAACATGAACTTGTGCTCAAGGTAGAGGAGAGTGCTGCTTGGCCCCCTTGTCAGGAAAAGGTAGTGGTGGTGAGCCATCTTTGATGCTCTCAGCAGGCACAGGAAACTGAGGTGGGCCCAAGAAAGAAACCAAGTGAGAAGAAGGACACAATGGAATCTTACCATCCTGGGACCGTCATGATTTTGGCAGGAGAAGATGAACGCCGAGCTGCAGACATGTGATGAGGATGAGGCTGATTCTTTGGATGCCTGAGACAAAGCTGAAAAACTTCTTAAATGAAGTACGTGTTGTGGAGGTGGCGGCTGAGGAAAGATGTCGCTGATTGAAGACAGGTGAGATGTCTCCTATCTGACCAACAGAGAGATTAGTCTGACTTTCCAAGGTGATGCACAAGTTGGATCCTACATGGCAGAGTTTAATTTACATCTAATATGTTACAAATCTAACTGAGGGTTCTAAATGTGAGGATATTGTTTTGTTTTTTTCTCCTCCAGTTTGACTGTTGCTATGTGCCCATGCAGGAGTGAGCCAGCCAGCCAGCCAGCCAGCCAGCCAGCCAGCCAGCCAGCCAGCTAGCTAGATAGATAGATAGATAGATAGATAGATAGTTAGATAGATAGATAGTTAGATAGATAGATAGATAGATAGATAGATAGATAGATAGATAGATAGATAGATAGATAGATAGATAGATAGATAGATAGATAGATAGATAGATAGATAGATAGATAGATAGATAGATAGATAGATAGATAGATAGATAGATAGATAGATAGATAGATAGATAGATAGATAGATAGATAGATAGATAGATAGATAGATAGATAGATAGATAGATAGATAGATAGATAGATAGATAGATAGATAGATAGATAGATAGATAGATAGATAGATAGATAGATAGATAGATAGATAGATAGATAAATAGATAGTCACTGACCAACATTAATGTGAACTTAAAATCAACAGGAAACAGAAACAGTGAAATGATGAAAGAAGATATTTGTATCAGCTTTTAGTCAATAGATATGTCATAGTAAATAATTTTCTGGCTGAAACCATTGTTGATTGATTGGAAACATTCCAGCACTGCAGCAGATGAAAAATCAAAGAACAGACATGATGGAAAAAAGGGCGAGATAGAGGAGAAAAAAAAAAAAAAAACGAAGCTTGAGTGTGAAAAGGAAGAGCAGAGTGATGAACAGAAGGTTTGTCTCTTGTGAGATCGTTCACACCTACAAGGTTCAGTATCCTTTGTGACTTCAGCTCTTCTGCAAGCTAACACCAACAGAGGAGAACTCAACCTCTGGATGAGTGTCTGCAGAGATGAAACACAGGAAAGGCAGGCTGCACCAACAGGTTCCACGCTGCGGAGGTGGGAGTCTGCCACTGGAATGAATTTAATTGTGGGTTCAAGCTTCCTTCAAGCTGTTAGTTCGCCTAAAGATTGCTCATTCATGTAATGTCTAATATCCATTTTATTACCCTTCATATCCATATTTTACACTTGTTTGTACATTTTGATAAAATACTCTATTTAACAGAAAATTTCAGAATTTTTGGAACTGCCCTTTAGGACCTTTTAACTCACTCTTAATGAGATTTTTTTACTTGAGTGGTATGTAATGAGAGAACTATATGAAATTATGCATGTTTGTGATCACTTAAGCCTGCTGGTCTGCAGGATTTTTTTTTCTGTTATATATTTTGTATAATATATTAGTCCTTCTTGACTGCTTTTAAAGACTTTGGCCCATTTCCAGTCCAAACCCTTCACCTTCCTCCAACCCACTCTCAGTCCTTATGCTTTGAGGGTCTGCCACATTAGGTTGGACTCTAAACCAATTAGCCCTAAGTGGGAGGGGGTTGTAAGGCCCTCCAAAGCCAAGTCTGCTTCTGTGCAGGCTCACTAACAACACTCTTCAAAAGTGCCACACTTATTTTGTGTCTGAAAAGGACCATACTCTACATTGCTGAATAAAAACTCTTCTTCAGTGGTCATGTTACAGATCTGGCTCTTTTACAGATTATATACAGGGTACACATATTCATATATATTATCCATATATTCATATTCATGAAACATAAAACACACATGTATGGACACTCACAAATTGTTTCAGAGAAAGAAATAAAGCTCCTGAAATGGCCCAGTAAATCACTCAATTTGAATTCTATTGAAAATCAATGGAAAAAACTGAGGATCAGAGTACATACAACACTCAATTTAGGGATAACTTGTGAAGATGAATAGGTTAAAATCACATCTGAGCCATGTATGCTCAGAGAAAATAGTTTCTCCATCCCTAATTAAAAATTGCATTTTAGTGAGCAAAACTTGTTGCAAACTTATTTCCTGTGCAATCACACCTTATTGCACAACATAATTGAAGGAATAAGCATGTATCAAATTTGTATACAGGGCTGTGCAGGGTTGTTCGGGTGAGGCGGTTTTATTGTTTGTCAGATTCAAAATGTCTTTTGCAAGAAGTCTTTGCTATTTGAAGGCATTTCAGCTTGAACTCAAAACAAAGAACAAATACAATTGCAAAAAACAAATGTAGGAAGAGTTCTGGCTCTCATTGCTTCATTAATTACTCACCTTTCAAACAATGCATTGTAACTTTCAGCAATTTAATTTTTGCTGATATTGCAGAAGGTTTATCAGGATTAACTGAATTTAGTCGAGTGAAGTTGCCCTCCCAAGGTTCTTCAAAAATGATGTCAAATATGCTGGGTTTGTGGTGCAGTTTTCTTGTTTCATGACCACCATGGGGACTGTAACCTCTGGATGACCTGTATTCTTTAATATCATTGTAATTATGTTTGCAAACAAACGAAATATTCTGCCACACAAACAAACACTTTATTTTGTTAATATCTGGTCATTGCAGGACAGATGTGAATTATAACCTGCAACCTGTTAGTCTTAAAGTCTTATGAGTTATTTCAAGAAAAGGTTAACGGTGTCACCAATAATAATACTAACTGTACAGTTATATTCAGGAAATTAGAATATGAGCCCAGGCGAGGCTCGTTTGTCATGTTAAAAGTACTTTTCAAAAATGACATCCCTTAAGCAAGTACTAAACCTACATTTTATTAAGCCCACATTTCTGTATTAGCAATGTTTTTTTTTATTGGTCTGATGTAATATTCTTTTTTTTTTTTTTTGTGGCACAAGTGGCATTTATTTGCAGTTTTCAGACAGGGAAGGGCAGACACAGAAGTGGAAAGAAATGCAGTAAAAGTCCCCAGATTGGGAATTGAACCCTGGACGGTGGCTTTGAGGACTAATAGCCTTTGTACATTGCCCACATGCTCTACCTCTACACCTTCCTCCCCCCTGATTTTATATTAAAATTTTTGGTGTTGTGTTTTCTTTTGCTGTAATGGGAAAACCACCATAATTAACACAAATAAAGGCTTGAAAACATCAGTTTGTGTATAATTCATCCATGTAATGTGTTTCACTTAGTGAATTGAGTTACTGAAATAAATGAACCTTTCAATGACATTCTAATTTACTGAATGGGTCTGTATATACAAAAGACAGGCAATGGAAGATGTGGGACATCCCAGGAAAATAAACTCATCAGACAATTAGGGATCTTCTCCAATGTCTAGTTATGTCCTTTTTGTATCACAAGATTTAATTTAATCAGATTTTGGCAGAAGTGTCACTTGGAACACAATGCATATAATCAAATCCAAACAACGCTCATCATAGTTAGGGCTAAGAATAATACTGCTGATAGAAGAAGGGAGTAATTCTGACCAAGGTCAAAGACCAAATTGTAAAACTTTGGATGTGTTCCACAAGCTAATATTGTAGGAAAAAAAAGTATTCAAAAATTAATCCAAAAAGAGCTGGCCCCTTCTGCAAGCCTATGCTCATAAATACTACAGCCACACCTTCCTGTCAATTAAGGTTGTTAAATCACTCTTGCCTTGGCAGTGCTGAAAGTCTAACACTACCATAAAGTCAGTGGACATACTGCGGTATATTACAGCTCTCAAGATTAAAAAGAAGTCTGAATATGAAGCAGAAAGTTTACGGGCAACGATTAAAAGAACTTGACACACAGCTGTATATGGGGAATACTTCAGTCCATTAAAAAAAGTCTGCCGACCATCAAATCAGTGTTTTAAGAATGACTAACAGTAGCAGGTGTTAGTCATCCCACTAGTTACTATTTTGCTGTTTTAAGTGCATCTCTTTTGTATTATTTAAGGCTGCAGTTCTGTAGTTGACACTTAACACTTATCCCAGATGTTCCGCTTTGTGCCTTCTTGTTTAGACATTGAGTACATTTGTTACTCTGGTCTACACATTGTTTCACACTTTATTTCAAGTTAAACTCAACAATCATGTTAAGGTTATTCATGCAATTTCTAACCTACACAGAGAGAAGAAGCAAATGATAAATGGACTGAACTTATATTGTACCTTTCCAGGCCTACTGATCACTTAAAAGGCTTTACACTAGAGCCACATTTACCCAATCGCACTCACAAACACACAAACATTCATACACCAATATGCCAATCAGTAGACAGCTTATGGGTTGTTGTGATTATGAATATATTATTTAATATTAATATTTTATTATTTTATTAAGTAATAATTTGGTCTGTTAAGGGTTGTCCTGTGAATACCAGCCCAATAGTGGGCAGTGGTATTAGGACAAAATTGAAAGAAATGAGCCAAGCTCTGCCATTACTGAACAGCAAAACTCTGTTCACACACAGAATGAATTCACACAATTTCTGAAGAATTTCTTTAAAAAAATGTCAACTCAACGTCAAACATATTTAAATCAACAAACTTATTTACAACAACCCAACTAAACTACTAAGCAAAGTATAAAAAAGGGAAGACTAATGGGCTATGTACAATATAAACAAGTGAATCAAAGATGGTTTAAAACCATGACCAAAAGAGTGATGCAATATTACCATGCAATATTTATGTTTGAGAACCAAGGATTATCTTGAAGAATTTGGAAATGAAGTTAAGTTAGTCTTCGAACTAACTGAGGCAATAATTGGTACACCTTCAAACAACCATTCACAATGCAAGATCAGATAAAACATTTTAATAAAATTACAGTTTAAAGAATGATTTGCCGAATAAAACCAATTTAAATAAATATTATTTTTAATAAGAACCAAACATTTCTGTATAAATGCGTCTTAATGGTATTTAATTAGTTATTACGTTTAGTAAAATAATATTTAGGGAAATATTATTTCCTAGATTGGAAACTAACAACTTTTCTGGGTAAATGACTTTCATCTGATTGATAAAGTAGGAGCACATGTTCTTATCCATTAGCGGTTGGAGCTAACAAAATAAACTTATAGTTTGTCATCAGAATCACACACACCTTTTAAATGCCACTAATAAAAGGGTTGAAATGCATAAGCATGGACGACATGTTATGGCAGATCTTCCGTGTTTAAAAACCACCCTTTAAACAAAGTCTGTCTTAACTTTAAAAACACAACACAGAACACATCCTTAGCTGAGTTTCTCAACAAAAACAAACGTCATTAAACAAATTTTATTTAGATTGAACTCTAAACTAATCTTCTCTGCCCAAACACTACCTCTTACGTGAACTGTGCTGTGGATAAGTTGTCCTGGGTGTTGAGGGAAACATCCACGTGTGGGTAGACAAACCGTTAGTTTGCAGCTAACCTCGTAGCTGTGGGGAAGGGCGGCTCTTGGCCAGCTGGGCTGAACTGCACGCAGAGTGGCGTGCTGTGTTGAGGTACCTTTGACCTTCCTTCAGACTGGGAAAACTGCTCCATTCTGCGTTGTAAAGACAGGGTCTCTGCTGGGAACTCTCTGGAGTACAGTTTGCTTCTGTAGACCTCAGAAAGCGAAGCCACGCTTGTACCTTAATTACCCCCATTCGTGAATGAATACTGAATACACAAACAGCAGTTCATTCCTTCTTCACTTTGTGCATATGATCACATGATTGTATGACACTCTTGGATCAAATTCTAAGAGTTATGTCTGCTTGCCAGCAAGGAGACATTTGCGCGTTGTCTCTCCTTCCACCTCCGCTGGGGAGCAGTGTGGAAGAAGTCATTTTATTGGAACGCGGGGTTTTTATTTGAACAGTGATGTCACAGGAAGTCTGCTTTTACTCCTCCTTTTCCTGGCTGAACTGGAAGTGGGTTAATGCGATTTATTTCGAAAGTTGCAGAAAAGTCTTTACTAGCCTTTAATGCTGACCATGGCTGGGGTCCCAACAGGGTGAAGTACAACTACTCTTCCCACTGAGTCAAAGTCACTGTGCAACCAGCTATTCATATACACACACACACACACACACACACACACCTAAGGGCAATTTAGAATATCCATTTAACATAACATGCTCGTTTGTGAATCCTGGGAAGAAACATGCAAACTCAAGAATCAAAGATCCCATCCCAGCTTGGATATAAACCTAAGACCTTCTTGCTATAAGGCAATATAGCTAAAACAGTGGCTTCTAAATCAATCGCATAGCAAAGTGTCAGGGGGACGTAATCCTTTAAAAGTAGTGTTTAACGTGATCTTTTCCTATAGCTTATCACAACTTTTAGCACCAACAAAAGGAAGAGGTATTAAATATAACTAAAATCAAAAGTTTTAATGCAAAAAGTGAAAGCATGGGTATTGTGTTGACATCAAACATAACCATTGAGCAACAAATAAAGAACTTTTTACAAATAAGTAGAGTATAGTAAATTTAGTATTATTCCCTGTGCCTCTCAAGCTGCTACTATTGTTGATCTATTGAACTATTGTTGCCATTAGCACTGTTTGCGTTTTCTTTTACATAGAAAGTACTCTTGGTCCAGGAAATGTGGGGTTTTTGTATCGTCTCTGTTGTCAACCCACAGTTGATCACAACTGCTGCTTTCTTGGTTCTGTTTTATAATCCAGACCAAATTGGACAATATATGCAGACCCATTCAATGAATTAGAATATTATTTAAAAGTTAATTTATTTCAGTAACTCGGTCAACTAAGAGATAGTCATTATATAGATTAATTACATACAGAACAATGTTTTCAAGCCTTGATTTCTGTTAATATTGATGATTATCCACTCACAGCTATTGCAAACATGACATTTAAGAATGCAATGTCATATCAGACCCATGAATACATTTCTCTTTATTTAAATTTTTGTTACTTAACAGAAATGTTACTTTAATGAAAGGTATGTGAAATATCTGCTTAAATATATGTATGTAAAAAATTAGGATGAACAAGTAAAAGCCGTGGGAGTTCAAAACTAATTTTCCTTAACATAGGATCACTACCATTGCTATGATAAAAATCCTTTACGGTCATGTAGGGCTTGGATTTTGTTCTATATTGTACTAATTGGATAGAGAGCCAAATTAAATAAATGGAATAAACATAACTTTCCCCCTTTTATTGTGTTGAGAAATAATAAGACTAGGAATTTTAAAATGGAAATCCCAATTCTCAGGACATTTAAACATTCCAAACTTGTTCTGTCTTGGAGGACACCCCAGGGTAGGTGTAAAGACAGCAAGAAAATCCCCTGTGGTTTAAGCTCTTGAGTATTCTGCTGTAATTCTGCTCTAAATGAGAATGATTGTCATACTTTCCATTAATAAAATATATGAAATATTTTCAGATTTGACTTTGATTCACCACACTGTATCCTTTTTTTATTTAAGGCTCATTGTGGCACTAAAATGCCGGATGTGTCCATGCAGAATCATTAGCTTTTTCATAAAAATATTTATTTAGTGTCCATTGAAAAATCATCAATTTCATGATAAATATTAAATTAACGTGAGGTTAAACAAGAGAACCCATCAATATGCATCATCTTCTCTTTATCTGTCCTTATCTTGCTCCTGTCCCCATCTTTCTTGTTTTTATGCAAGAAATGATACAGCGATAGACAGCATGCTTTATTTCGCCCTTCATATGGTCTGACCTATGGCAACCAACAAGAGGCTAAGAGTCATTTAAAAAGTCCAACAACTTGGGCAAAGGATTAATCAGGCTGTTGCTAAAATTAAAACACGGCTCTTTCCATTGCCAGTGACAGGATCATTCCTGTCTCTTGGGGAGGTGTTAAATGCTGGAGGGCAACCGAATAGCCAAAACCTCCGCTTCTCTTCTGTTACTGTCACTCTACATCACTGTCTGAGCTTTCATCTGTCTGCCTGTGAGGTCTGCTTTTATCTTCCTTAGGCTCTTTCTGTTAATCTGACCAGCTCCGTCTCCCCTCCTTAACTATTTAATTCCTTTTTGTTTTGTTAAATAGTCAGAGCTGCTGGAGGACAATGTTTCAAAGCACTGAAGTTGGTGGTGAATACTGTACTGGATTTGTAAGTATTATGCACACATTTAAATGTTGGCTTGACAATGCATATGGGCTTCCACTCTGCTTACAGTAAGCTGTAGTCATCTGAGCCTCCTTATCTCACTCCTCTAGCACAGTTTTGTTTCCTTGGCAACACATCTCCAACACTCTGTGGATGTGACTTGTGACTGACCCTTAGGGATGCAAAAGCTTCCTATTTCACCTGTAAATTGAATTTTTAGCTTAATGTCAATTACAGGGACATTCTGAAGTAAAGGAATGTCATGTACTATAGTTTAATAAACTATACACATGATCAGGCATACAGTTATGACCCTGACAGGAGAAATGAGTCAGACTGATTATCATTTCATCATGGCCCCTGTTAGAGGAAGGAAGGGAGTTGATATGTTGGAAGTATGAAAAAGCAGTTAGCGTAAGGATTTCAGTGAGTTTGACAAGGGTCCTAATGGTGATGGCAAGACAACTGGGTAAAAGCATCTTCAAAGTTGCTGTCCTTGTTGTGTATGTTCCTGGTCTGCAGTGGTCCGTATCTACCAAAAGTGGCCCAAGGAAGGAATGGCATTGGACAGGCAATGGACTCATTGATGTATATGATGAATGAAAGCTGGTTTGTGTGGTGGTCCAAAATAACAGATAAGTCAATGAAGTTCATATTGCTGAGTAAGTAATCTCTGGCTCTAATATAAAGTACCAGAATACACAGGGTTTTACAGTTTGTTGCATTTGGGGCTCTGTAGTTGTAAATCAGTCACGGTGTCCATGCTGGTCATAATCATGCCTGATTGGTGTATATGGATCAGTCTTTTTTACACAGTATGATCTCACTAGCTCAATGTAAAAATATGAAAAAAAGAAAGTTTAACTGTGTTGTTTGTTTTTTTATGCTAAATGTTAAATGATTAATCACACCATGACTAACTTTACAAGCTGCACTTTAACAAAGATGCCAAAAAGAGTCGTCAATGTAGACTCTTGTCCTTCTTAGCATTTACTGCATTGTGATAAATTTAGAGACTCTTTTTCAGGTTTTGATAAAGCTAAATTAGATAACAATCGGTTGCTACTATAGCCCAGAACAAAGATTTTAGATATTTTAACCTGTATACAACACTCTAAATTTTTAATAAGCATCACGAGTTACTGTGGATCTGCTTCAGGCTTTCTTGGAACAAAAACATCAGAGAATTTGGTTTTGCCTGCAAAAATCCCTAACATCAGAAAGACCACAAGAAGAAAAATAAATAAAAATCTACCACAAGCAAGAGGTGAAAAATATCAACAAATACACAGTAGGACAGGACAACAACCTCAAGAGCTCCTACCACACACGTTTCTATACATTCTTATTCCTCATCAGGGTCATGGGAGATTGTGCCAGTGGGCAAACAGTGGTGTAGAGCCTGGGTTTTTCACCAGTTCATCACAGGGCAACACAAAAGCATATAATCAAAAGCAATTCAGAGTATAGTAAATTAACCTAACATGCATGTTTTTGTACTGTTGGAGGAAGCCCTAGAATCCAGAGAGTATCCATATGTTTTACTTTATATACCTACGTTTTAGGTCTGTCTGTCTTTGCACATGCAGCTGCAGCTTATCCAATTTGTGTCAAGTCAATCACTGCATTGGCTCCTTGTTTGTAAAAGTATAGCACTTGTAATTAGTCTGCAAGAGACTGAATGGTCCTAGGTCTAAACCCATTTCAGAGTTGCTTGTCAAAAATGCACCATGTAGACCCGTGAGGTCATCTGGGCCCTGTTCGCTCAGGTCCAAGGACCAGGACTAAACAAGGGGAGACAGCCTTCAGATGCCCCTCAGCTCTGGAACAAGCACCCTGAAAACCTGTGCAAAAATTGTTGGCTCTTTTAAATCAGGGTGAAAACTTTGTTATTTGCTGCACCTTTTCCATAACGGTAAAACATTACTTCATCAGTTCACTTTTATAATGTCTGTTTATTATGTAACATGTTATGAAACCAATATTTAATGTCTCTTTCTTAGCCATAGTTTAAATTTTCTTATAATTCTTAATCTATTTTTCTTTACCGTTGTTGCTTTCTTTTCCCATAAACCACTTTGAATTACCTTGTGTATAAATTGTGCTTTACAAAAAAACTTACATTGCCTCGTGTATCATAGTATGACAATATTTAGCTGTGTTTTATGAATGTTATGAATTTTATTCATGTTGAATGCTTTTGTCTGTGAGCTATCTCTTTTCTTTTGTTTACTCTTCATTACAGCATTTTGGTTCTGTCTGATAGTTTAAAGTACTTTATAAATTATGTTGCATTTGCATTGCAAAGACTCAGTATGAATACAAATAATAGGATTGGATGCGGAAGAGCCTGTGCTGTTCTTTGTCTGTTTTAGCTGAAAAGTCTTAATGCTATATCAAACAGTCAAGTATTAATTTTCACATTTATGTTCAGTGGGTGAATGACCAAAAACATCCCATTACTTTCTACAAGTCAGATGAAGACAAAAAGACTCTGGTGTATCAAGTGGAAACATGCAGATGTTTCCTGAGCAAAGTGAGCTATATGACAATCTGACAACATTGCATTTTCAAGCTGCTGTAGCATTAAATATTTACAGGCAGGGCTAATTAGAGGAGGTATGTTGAAGAGAGCACACACAGACACACACACACACACACACACACAGCAAGCAAAATAAAATTCTACACTGATGCTTGCCCCAGAACTCACACTAGAAGCCTTCAACTTGTTGTCTTCATTTTCTGTAAGCACAAACATCTTCACTTCTTTTGAGTAGATGTAGATGGAAAACCCTCTTAATTACTGACACACACTTCTTCACTGCCCACTCAGACTGTGACCTATTCCTGTTTAATGAGACCTACAGACAGCTTCTGAATTTAACCTCTGTTGCTAAAATGGTTGATGAAAGGAAATAATATTGCATTATATTCAGCACACACCAAAGCATGAGAGGGATTAGAGTTGACATGTTTTTCAGAAGGAAAATAAAAAAAAAGGTTTGAAGAACACACATTCATTCAGACTTGATTTATCATGAGAATATTTAAATCAGTCAGTATTTGACTTGAGCGCAGTGGGATTAATTTGAGAGGGAGCTGGATCATCCCAACACTGAAGTGGTTTGGAAGGTCACAATCACCAGATAATCAGACTTACCAGGTTATAAGTTATTTCTGTTTGAAGAAATCAGCCTGTTATGCTCATGTCTACAGGTGAGATACTTTATGTCTTTCTTACTTTCTTTCTTTCTTTAGAAATTCATCTGTGAAAAAAACAAACACTTGTTTGAATGTGAGCAGGAAGAGAAACAGTATACATACATACATACATACATACATACATACATACATACATACATACATACATATACATACATACATACATACATACATACATACATACATACATACATACATACAGTACAGACCAAACGTTTGGACACAGCTTCTCATTCAAAGAGTTTTCTTTATTTTCATGACTATGAATATTGTAGCTTCACACTGAAGGCATCAAAACTATGAATTAACACATGTGGAATTATATACTGAACAAAAAAGTGTGAAACAACTAAAAATATGTCTTATATTCTAGGTTCTTCAAAGTAGCCACCTTTTGCTTTGATTACTGCTCCGCACACTCTTGGCATTCTGTTGATGAGCTTCAAGAGGTAGTCACCTGAAATGGTTTTCACTTCACAGGTGTGACCTGTCAGGTTTAATAAGTGGGATTTCAAGCCTTATAAATGGGGTTGGGACCATCACTTCTGTTGTGTTGTGCAAGAGGTGGATACAGTACACAGCTGATAGTCCAACTGAATAGACTGTTAGAATTTGTATTATGGCAAGAAAAAAGCAGCTAAGTAAAGAAAAACAAGCGGCCATCATTACTTTAAGAAATGAAGGTCAGTCAGGCCAAACAATTGAGAAAACTTTGAAAGTGTCCCCAAGTGCAGTTGCAAAAACCATCAAGTGCTACAAAGAAACTGGCTCACATGAGGACCGCCCCAGGAAAGGAAGACCAAGAGTCACCTCTGCTGCGGACGATAAGTTCATCCGAGTCACCAGCCTCAGAAATCGCAGGTTAACAGCAGCTCAGATTAGAGAACAGGTCAATGCCACACAGAGTTCTAGCAGCAGACACATCTCTAGAACAACTGTTAAGAGGAGACTGTGTGAATCGGGCCTTCATAGTAAAATACCTACTAGGAAACCACTGCTGAGGACAGACAACAAGCAGAAGAGACTTGTTTGGGCTAAAGAACACAAGGAATGGACATTAGACCAGGAAATCTGTGCTTTGGTCTGATGAGTCCAGGTTTGAGATCTTTGGTTCCAACCACCGTGTCTTTGTGCGGCGCAGAAGAGGTGAACGGATGGACTCTACATGACTGGTTCCCATCGTGAAGCATGGATGAGGAGGTGTTATGGTGTGGGGGTGCTTTGCTGGTGACACTGTTGGGGATTTATTCAAAATTGAAGGCATACTGAACCAGCATGGCTACCACAGCATCTTGCAGTGGCATGCTATTCCATCCGGTTTGCGTTTAGTTGGACCATAATTTATTTTTCAACAGGACAATGACCCCAAACACACCTCCAGGCTGTGTAAGGGCTATTTGACCAAGAAGGAGAGTGATGAGGTGCTGCGCCAGATGACCTGGCCTCCACAGTCACCGGACCTGAACCCAATTGAGATGGTTTGGGGTGAGCTGGACCACAGAGTGAAGGCAAAAGGGCCAACAAGTGCTAAGCATCTCTGGGAACTCCTTCAAGACTGTTGGAAAACCATTTCAGGTGACTACTTCTTGAAGCTCATCAACAGAATACCAAGAGTGTACGGAGCAGTAATCAAAGCAAAAGGTGGCTACTTTGAAGAACCTAGAATATAAGACATATTTTCAGTTGTTTCACACTTTTTTGTTCAGTATATAATTCCACATGTGTTAATTCATAGTTTTGATGCCTTCAGTGTGAATCTACAATATTCATAGTCATGAAAATAAAGAAAACTCTTTGAATGAGAAGTTGTGTCCAAACGTTTGGTCTGTACTGTATATATACATATATATCCACATATACCTACAGAAAATATTTGGCTCATACCACATTCATGTTGCTTCTCTCATACTACAGGATAGCACAGCTCTATATTCATAATGTGCATCACCAGATAAAACAAATTATACGTAATTCTATCTTTTTTCAAAGGTTTAAATAGATATCCTTGAATGTCATGTAATATAAGTATAAGGCATCTCCTAATTCAAGAAACAACACAACAAAAAATATTGCAGGTGTATACTTTCATCTTGCCGCAGCAAATGCACAATTTATACACATGAACGGTTAATTTTGGTTAGTTGATCCTATCTCTTTATACCTTACCTTTGTCTAGTTTCAGTAAGTGAATGCAAATTTCCAAATTCTTTTCTCTGACCATCTCCTTCAAACCATCGCAGGAATCAAGTTCTTGAATTAGGGTAATGAGATACAAAATAAGTTGAACACTGGAGAAAGGGACAAAACCCCTCCACAGCCACAGACAGGATGATGCAGATATAGAATGAAATAATACATTCTAAATTAGATCCATTGTAAGGAATGTTATTTGCTCAAAACTTATAATCCAGGAAACAGTCAGCAAATTTTCAGAGAAAAGAGAATGAGAAGATTGGGACATCTTGTCAGTCCAAAGTGGTGGTGCTAACGTTAATGCTGGTAGACAGGGAAGGAGACAGAAAAAAACAGGCATGTCAATTGTGAGACGCTCTCCATTAATCACGTGTCAGTGAGGAGATGGGCTGCAATTTTACCCGGCTGCATGGCAGTGGGTAAATAGGCACCAGAAGCACCAGCTCTTAAGGAAATGTGCTGATTACTACTCTCTGTTTGATTGCCACTTTCAGGTTCCAAGTTAGTAATTCAGAGTCTATCTTTTGTCAGCTAACAACTACTGAGTAACCCTTTAACTAACCTCTAATGGATAAAGCCCTGCAGTCACGGACAGTGCTACATTTTAATCCAGGTCTAAAGATTTAGGTCTCAGTTTTCTTTGGCTGAATTGCGTCTGCACCTAAAACTTCACAAAAAGAGTAGGATCTCTGAGTGTCTTTGCAGCTGCAAGATGTGTGAAGGTACAGTTAGAGCTGAGATATGTGTTTACCTAAGTACAGATCCATGTTACTAAAATTTGCAGCAGATGAGATGTTATTTATTAAAGTTTGACAATATTGGTATACTGTTAGGCAGAATTTTTATTTGTGTTATACGTGTATTTTAGGGTTGTTCCTTCTGGACCCCTGTATGTTTTAGGTAGGCCACACAACTCTACAAATGGTGCTGTGGTTATATAAAGAAGCATTATGACTTTTCACTTGGGTCTTGGTACATGTTACATACAATGCTTGTCATCTGCTGAGACAACCATCTAACGCCTACTATACTAAGCGGATATCGCAGGTTATCCATATCTGCTACATAGAATTGTCAATGAGATCGTGCTGGGAATCTCCTCTCTCTCACATTGGTTTATACAGAACACATGCATTTGCACTCTGTGCATAGCACACCTGAGCATCTTAATACTGATTTACTTTCTATATTTTATCCATATATTTTTGTAGCTATGTCTATTTATGCACAGACAAGAGCGGTGAGTTTCCCTCAACCCCATAAGTTTATTTCTGCTCAGCCCTGAGACAAAGTTTAACAAACTCCTGAATATTTTGCTTATGACCCTTTTTATTTTATTCTTACCTCAGGGCTTTAAGAATTTATTTCAAATTTTAAACAAGTAATAAAATACACTTTTTTTCATTACAACTGCTAGAATCTTTAGAAAATAAATTTTCCCTGTGTTATACTTTTGTCTCACAAGTTTCAGAAAAAAAAGAACCCTCACTTTCCCATTTTATGTTGTTATGAACAAGTAGATAATGTTAACATGTTTAAAACTCATCCCTCTCATGACCTCTTGTGTGAAATTGGCTTTGTGAAGATATTTTTTAGCCCACAGCAAAATCAGTTAAACACAGAAAAAGTATTGTTTTTGCTCAAATCTAAGCACTTTTATAAATTGTGTCATTCTGTCTGACCCATTGTACCATACAATAATAAAAAGATAATAAATAGACACATTCATCCATCTTCTTCAGTTTATTAGAGGTTGGGTTGCAGAGGAAACAGATTAAGAAGGAAAATCTAGACATTCCTTTACCTAGCTACACCCTCCAGCTCCTCCTAGGTATCCTGAAGCATTCCCATGCCAACATTTGTGATGTAAAGTTCTTCCACATTAAGATGCCGATGCTTCAGAGGTAATGCATATGAAACTTGTCATAATAAATAAAAAGACAAAATTAATTCAATAAGGCGCAAAGAAAGCTTCAAGCAATCCTCAGACCTGCATATATAATTTTATGATCTCAGACACCTCAGGAAAGTAGGCGATACTCAAAACACTTATGAGACAGATGGCATTGGTAATGGCTCACAGCACCATCCAGCTGGATGAATGCTTGTAGTGTCTGCTGGAATAACAAACCATCCTTCAAAGATATTGCTCCAGCCATATTACAAACCAACTTCATGAGTTTGATCCAAAGAACTGACAATGAGTCCACATATGCTGAAGTCAAATTGCGAAACCACACATTTTAAGATTTGCATTTTTTATTGTAGATTGACTTTGTCAAAGTTACAGCTAGTGCCAAAACCTTTCCACTCAGCAATCTTTTTAATGACTTTAAGGTATTGATGTTTTTAATCTTCAGTTTGTTTGTTTTTTTAATAAAGCTACTTTGTAAATTAAGCTTGCAAATTTTTAGCAACCCTAAAAAGGAAAACAAGATGTGTATTTTCAAGGTACTTCACTATGCCACAGTCATGAAGATGTAGTCATGATAAAAATAAATTGGTTAGTTTATTGGTAGATAATGCACGTTTAATATTTGTGATGGTAGCAAAAATTAAACAGGCCAAAATTGCAACAACAAAAGTGGTCTAAAATAACAGATTGTGTTCAAATTGTAATTTTTTTGTCATCTCAGACTGAGTCAAAAATGGAAATAAATGTCAAGCTTTGAACTGTTCCGAGACTACAAAAAGTCATCCTAAATACCAGTTAGAGTTACAGGATAACACAAAAAAGGTATACAGAGATTTTCAAAAATAATAATTGTATTTGTTAAAAACTGCTGCTGCAATTTTGCAGATGGCCATGTAAAGATACACTTAAATGTGCTTTATTGTTTTTTGTGTATGAAGCGTATGCCTTCTCTTAACTCTTCTTCTGCTCCCTGTCTTTTAATAAGTTATTTTGTCCTTGTTTAGTAATTGCCTTATCTTTCCTTGAATTTTAAGACTCCCTCATGTGTACTTGTTTATAGACATCTCTGCCCCCATGCTTTATTTTATGCTCCCAAATAGCTTTTCCAAATTCAGTTAATCAGACCCATCCATTCATTAAGTAACCATACCTTCCAGGATTTATTCCTACTGGTTAGTGCTTTGTAATTGCCAGAATCACCCATCACTCATTTGATGTCTCACCTATTTGGCCCTCATTTTCTCTTTGTGTATCCAGTTGTGAGTTTGTTCTTCTTTTCTCATTGAAGTTCTTTTCAGGATCCTGCCTGACTTGTGTCTGCAGTTTGGTCTCTTTCCTACACTTAAGATGTGTTGATTCTACAATTTTATTGTCCCATAGTAACTGTTTGTATGAGCGTGTAGAATAATCGTTCCATGATGTAATTTCATAACAAAAACAACAGTTGTTTGTTTCACCTAGATTAATGTTAAGAATCTATTAGAGAGCATTAAAATACCCTATCACATGCACTTATTGTATAACATATTTTTGAGAAAGGCTTGACCAGATTAATAGGATGGATTTTACCCCACCTATATTATTTTTGTTTTGGTTGAACTGATTTTTTTTTTTTTTGATAAATCAAATTCTGGTTTGCTATTTTTTGTTATTTGCTTCTTTAAATATATTTTTTGTTCTTTCTTTTATTTACCAATGTTCCTTCCCATTCTATTCAAGCTACTCTCTCCTGAATCAATGCAATAATAAACCTATATTACTCACCTTTTTCCTGGTGTGATTTTCCAAACTAGTTAGACATCATGCCATTAACTGCCACCCCTTGCATCTACAACACATAGGAAGTCATTATTGAGATGTCACCCACCCACACACCTTTTTTACATTTTATTCATACAGGCGCAGGAGCCCAGTTTGGTGTTAATGTGAAAAAAGTTATTTTTATAATCATCATTTATTTAAATGTCTTCATTTGGTTCTTTCTCAACATCTATTTTTCATCTCAATGCCGCTGCACAGTGGTTTGTTATCAAAAACAAAACCAAAAAAAGACCCAAAATGCTCCTCCTTTTCCAACTGTTTATTTATTGTTTCACAGTATAACAACATAAAACACAACCAAAACAACAAATACTTGCATGCCTTGAACAAACATGTCTACTAAATCAGAATACCCTGGTATTTCTCTATGGCAGAGCTATTACTCTTTTCGCTAATAATATACATAAATTCTTTAATATTTGCTGGTTCTTTTTCATTCCAATGTTATCTGGATATAAACCTAATATAAACAGTTTTGAGGTTAAGGTATTTTTTAAATATTTAGAATGCATAGCTTAAGTTTTTACCAAAAGTGTTGTATTTCCCACCACTGCCAAATACAGTGATAAAGTGTACCTTTTACCATTTCACAATTAATAAGAATGCCGGGAATAGTTCTGTTATAGTTTTCTTCTGTTATTCTGGAGTTATTTCTGTTCGAACCAATCAGTTGCACTGCAGTTTTTTCAAGTGAGTGTTCAGTTCAGTTTATTGATTGTGCCTTTATACACATTCTTCCACTAAAGTGTCCTGGTTTAAGTCCCCTCTCCATGCCTCCAACTGCTCCACAGATGTCTCTGCACATCCATCAGCCAGGCATTCTTATATTTTTGAAGAAAGCCCTCTCCCAGACTGTTCATGATCATTAGTTTTTTCAAGGTGGACATTGAAGGGATGCATAATATTTGATTTTGTTGAATTTTAATAAAACTTCTCAGCTGTAGGTATTTAAAAAAGTGTTTACAAGGTATGTTAAATTTATCAGCTATCTCTTCAAACATCAATAGTTTCTACTGTGGATTGTAAAGATCACCAATTCCCTCCTGCTCCTATATGGGCCAAAGTTTGAATCACCCATTTATTCTTCCTTGAATGAAGCTGTCATTTCCCCATATTGGGCTAAAGACAGGTACTTGGCGAAGGGTAGATTTAGCCAGAGTTCCCCCCTCTCCTACAAGAGAGTGGAATTTCTTTTTGTGAAGCAAAACATCAATGTTCTTAACTGTACTTCCCAATGTGACAGGCGTCTACAGGAACGTCTATTATTCAAAAGAAACCTAACAAATAATCTTTTCAGGATAGTGAACAAGTTAAGTGGAAAAGGTTCTGAAACCTGTACAGCAGGTCGGGCAGGTTCTATTTCAATAACATTCATTTTCCCCCTTTAAAGACAATGGGATGGGTGTCCAACTATCCAGTAGGTTTGACATCTTTTGTATTTATGGATCATAATTACTGGCTTCAATATGTTAAGGTTTTCAACAATTTGGATGCCAGAATATGTAAAATGACCTACAATTTTAAATTAGGCAACAAATAAGATTTATTAATTCAGGTATACTTTATCTGTATAAGAAATAGTGGCTACCTATAATATGAAAATACCTATGGTTCAATACCCATAAATATAGGCATATATATATATATATATATATATATATATATATATATATATATATATATATATATATATACTCGTACTCGTCGTCTTCTGCTTATCCGGGACCGGGTCGCGGGGGCAGCAGACTCAACAGAGACGCCCAGACGTCCCTCTCTCCAGAAACCTCCTCCAGCTCCTCCAGGGGGAGCCCAAGGCGTTCCCAGGCCAGCCAAGAGACATAGTCCCTCCAGCGTGTCCTGGGCCGTCCCCTGGGCCTCCTCCCGGTGGGACGTGCCTGGAACACCTCCCGAGGAAGGCGTCCAGGAGGCATCCGGTATAGATGCCCGAGCCACCTCAACTGGCTCCTCTCAATGTGGAGGAGCAGCGGCTCTACTCCGAGCTCCTCCCGGATGGCCGAGCTCCTCACCCTATCTCTAAGGGAGTGCCCAGCCACCCTACTTAGGAAGCTCATTTCAGCCGCTTGTATCCGGGATCTCGTTCTTTCGGTCATGACCCAAAGTTCATGGCCATAGGTGAGGGTAGGAACGTAGACCGACCAGTAAATTGAGAGCTTTGCTTTTCGGCTCAGCTCTCTCTTCACCACAACGGACCGGCACAGCGCCCCCATTACTGTGGCAGCCGCACCGATCCGTCTGTCGATCTCCTGCTCCATTCTTCCCTCACTCGTGAACAAGACCCCGAGATACTTAAACTCCTCCACTTGAGGCAGGAACTCCCCTCCAACCTGCAGAGGGTATATATATATATATATACATTACATTCAGTATATATATACATACATTACATTCAACTATATTCAACCAACATGTGAAAAACAAAAGTAAGGATTCTTCTAATAATATTATTTTTGGTATCTCTGGGTACACATGACCAATTATGTTTTTTTCTTTTCTTTTCTTTTCCTTTTTCTTTTTTTTTTTTTTTGCTTTTGAACAAATACATTCTCTTTGTGGCTGTTTCAGCAAACATTAAAATGCTGTGACCTACAATACTCTTTTAGTGTTGGGTTTCTGTGAGATCCAAAGCAGGTTCTGCTCCATGGAAAGGTTTGAAATCTTATAACAGTTTGAAAAGATATGCTATGGCTGTGATTGCAGCCTACATGCTTCACAGAAAGTCTTATGCACATGCAAATACAACACAAATCTGTGATTAGCCTTTGGTTCACTCACTACAAGCTAACTGTGTTGCCATTTTTTGAATGTCTTCTGGGCAATTGTAAAGCTGCTGTATCAGTGGCATTATGTGATGTATTTAAATGTGTATTGTTTCAAGAAACAAAATTGTTGGTAAAAATAATTAGTAAAAAACTCCAGAATGCATAGCATTATTCCATTGGCATGATGTGTACCTAGGAAGGAGGCGTTTCCAAACAGCTGGAGATTCCCCGTTGTCATACAACTAAAAAACTTGGGGAGGCCACGTGTGTGAAAGACTGCATCTTTAAAGAAGAACTTTGGATGCAAAGTAAAGTATGGTCTGTTGTTTGTGTACCCATTGACTGTAACCTGGTAAAAAAAAACAAAAAAACACCACAAACGCCACAACCATTACTTGAGTTTGCACACATATACACATTATTATTTGTATTAGTTGTACTTAATGGTACACATGGGATTTACAGGACCTGCTAGCTAGGTTGTTTATTAATAACTGAGCCGCTAAGTCCAGGTGTGACACCACTGCACCCTCTGTCCACTATCTTGTTAGTTCATACACATTTTTGCTGTCATCTTGGTAGTCCCTAATTCAGTTCAATCATTGAATATTCATTAGTTGAATGTTACTAGCCTAGTAAAAAAGTTAACAAACTGAAGAATTCTTGCTGAAGGTTGAAGTATTATTTTAATAATTTCTGTGTTTTGGATAGAAGTTGTTAGAGTTTATTCTGTATATGTGTGTAGCACAAGCTGTTTAAGAATACCAGTGCCCAAATTCACTTCTTTATCTGTTGTACTACAATAACACACCTCACCAAGTTGGTGTTTATAAAACCATACAAAAACAAACAAAATGCACAGAGAGAGTTGTTTGACTATTCTTTCCTGATAATCAGGTGGTGCCCTGACTTCTTAATTTGACTAAAAACATTCTAACATCATTAATAATAAGGTTAGAAAGTTTTTGCCTAATTCCAGTGGTCATTAGGCTGGAGGCCGGGTACTTTAAGACAGGTCACCAGTCCATCACAGGGTAACACAGCAACACATACAACAGTCATGTTTTTAGGCTGTGTGTGAAAGCAGACGTACCTGGAGAGAACCCACGTATGCAAAGCATGGTTCTCTTGAGTTAATGCAAAAAAAGGACCCCAGGATGGGTTTCATAGTCAGTGTCTTCTTGATGCAAGTCAACACTGTTTAAAATTGTGCCACAGTGCAGCTCAATGCTGTTACATTTTAAATAAAAATATCACTGTGAAAATCAAACATTTTCCATGGTCATCTATGTCCCCAACCCTAAATCCTACAACCATTAAGGTGAACTATAGAATAGAGAGCACAGGAGAGGACCCTGGACTCTGGATGTTTATGGATTTCATTTTAAATTAATATTCCTAATGAGGAATTTTTTTTTTCTCACTGATTCCATGGATTCAAATTATACTGTGAAAATGCTAACTTAACTGTTTTTTAATGTATATCAGTTGTAGCAATATGTATATACTATTTAAATATACAAAAGATGATGAAAATTTTGTATTTTTTCCAGTTCAAATTAAGATTTTCTTAACTGGCATGACTTGTAGAATAGAGGTTCCTAAGTTTCTATCGTCTTCATGTTTGTTCAACTGAGCTTTCAATGATAGTTTTTTTTATGAAATAAAATCCATTGAATCCATTGATCTTTGCAGGAGACAGATGAACAATCACCATATATTTGTTCCAATTATCTGTAAAAAAACAAAGAATTCACTTACAGGGGTTGGACAATGAAACTGAAACACCTGGTTTAAGACCACAATAATTTATCAGTATGGTGTAGGGCCTCCTTTTGCGGCCAATACAGCGTCAATTCGTCTTGGGAATGACAGATACAAGTCCTGCACAGTGATCAGAGGGATTTTAAGCCATTCTTCTTGCAGGATAGTGGCCAGGAGGAAAACGTTTCCTGACTCGCTCCTCCAAAACACCCCAAAGTGGCTCAATAATATTTAGATCTGGTGACTGTGCAGGCCATGGGAGATGTTCAACTTCACTTTCATGTTCATCAAACCAATCTTTCACCAGTCTTGCTGTGTGTATTGGTGCATTGTCATCCTGATACATGGCACCACCTTCAGGATACAATGTTTGAACCATTGGATGCACATGGTCCTCAAGAATGGTTTGTTAGTCCTTGGCAGTCCTTGGCAGTGATGCGCCCATCTAACACAAGTATTGGGCCAAGGGAATGCCATGATATGGCAGCCCAAACCATCACTGATCCACCCCCATGCTTCACTCTGGGCATGTCTGGGTGGTACGCTTCTTTGGGGCTTCTCCACACCGTAACTCTACCGGATGTGGGGAAAACAGTAAAGGTGGACTCATCAGAGAACAATACATGTTTCACATTGTCCACAGCCCAAGATTTGCACTTCTTGCACCATTGAAACCGACGTTTGGCATTGGCATGAGTGACCAAAGGTTTGGCTATAGCAGCCTGGCCGTGTATATTGACCCTGTGGAGCTCCTGACGGACAGTTCTGGTGGAAACAGGAGAGTTGAGGTGCACATTTAATTCTGCCGTGATTTGGGCAGCCGTGGTTTTATGTTTTTTGGATACAATCCGGGTTAGCACCCGAACATCCCTTTCAGACAGCTTCCTCTTGCGTCCACAGTTAATCCTGTTGGATGTGGTTTGTCCTTCTTGGTGGTATGCTGACATTACCCTGGATACCGTGGCTCTTGATACATCACAAAGACTTGCTGTCTTGGTCACAGATGCGCCAACAATTTGTCCTATTTTGAACTCTGGTATGTCACCCATAATGTTGTGTGCATTTCAATATTTTGAGCCAAACTGTGCTCTTACCCTGCTAATTGAACCTTCACACTCTGCTCTTACTGGTGCAATGTGCAATCAATGAAGACTGGCTACCAGGCTGGTCCATTTTAGCCTTGAAACCTCCCACACTAAAATGACAGGTGTTTCAGTTTCATTGTCCAACCCCTGTGGTTGTTGTTTTTTTTTTTTACATATTTTTCATTAGAGCATTCTAGAGGAAGAACAATTATTATTATTGCTGCTTTAAATTGTATTTCAGATTATAAAGAAAATTCAGCACAAACTACTGAAACATTTACAAACTTAATTTTTCTTACATTTGCTGATTTCGCTCTCCTTTTGCTGTGCTACAAAGAATATGGGTTTGTAAAAAACATCCTCCCTTGTTTTTCTTTGTTCTTTTAGTGACCCAACAAAAAGACAGGAACTCCTTGAAAGAGTAATGCATAAATTATGTGCTTGCCTCTGTGGCGTCTTCCTCTTCCAACCTGGTTTAGCTTACACCATGTGTAATCCTTTCTCAGTTAGCTCTACACACAAGAGAATAATGTACTAGGTTCTTGATATGCTGCAGAAACGATAGGGATCATGGCAGGTGATGAAAGACTGATTCATCTAAAATACAATGGTTGCTACTTCAGAAAAGAGAAAAAAACAAATGGAGATCCACTGGGAGATAATGACGGATATGAAGAAGAAACTTTTTGTTAGACTAAGCGGTAGAAAAGCTGTGAAAGATATTATATAGGGTTACAAGTAAGGAATAAAAATAAACCTTAAAATGTACATACTGAGTGTGACAGAATAGTAATGATCCAAAAAGTTTGCTTTCCTCTGGTGATATGTTCAGCTTATTAGAAGTTCAGAAGGACGTTCTCAATGAAGCAAAACATATTTCTGTCAGGATCTGTGCCATGTCTGTGTGTTTGGTGATGTTTACTGTGCTTAGCCTCTAGATGGCGTTTGAACCTGGAGGAGAGGTGACAGGTGTTCTCTATCTCCCTGATCATCTGCTGAGGAGTATTTAAGGAGGTGGCTGCCAGCAACTCACTGCCAGAGTGTTGCCCTTAGTGGTATATCTCAAGCCACAATTATCCTTGCCCTGACTTTGCTTTGTCTTTGCCTTCTTGTAATTTTTGATTTTTCTACCTTGCAGGATATTGCGTGAACCTGACTTCGTCCTCAGCATCAAACACCGTTTGGGTTGTTGACTTCTGGAAAAAGAGCTCTCCAGCTTCATGAACAAAGACTCAAGCCTCCTGTTACTTAATTGGATTAAATCGGCTGGCAGCCTCCTGATTCCTTCGTTCCTTGGACCACCTCCAGCGAACCCTGTCCACCCTCCTTTGTCCACAGCACCTTCACCAGAAACTCCGGATCCACTGACGTCCCTTGCATTGCAGTATTCACCAGTTGAGACAGTTTTTTTCCTGTGAAATAGATCAGACTGCCACAGCTCGAACATTGTGGTCTTTAAAACAGAGGAACCAGTCAGTTGCTGAGTTCTCAATTGATTTTTGTACCCTTGCAGCACTCCTCATCCACTGACGTCCCTTGCATTTCAGTATTCACCATCTCCAGTCACACGGGTACACAACCTCTTGGTCTCTCCACCCCCCTCTGGCGGATCTCTCCTTCATCCCAGTAAGATAAAATCATTGTTTAGAACATTACTCTTGAATTTTCTCCTGCTTACCATTGTACTTATTTTACAGTTGCATCCCGGTTCCAGTCCCCTGCATTCCTCAGTATTATTGTAAATAAAATCCTTGCCGTTAAACTCTGTCTCCTGATTGCTTTCTGCCTGTGGGTCAAAGCTGTTAAAAACAATATGACAATTTCAAAGTCATAGTTTGAGATACTTTAAGCATGAGTGATTTTGATTTTACATTTAAGTATTAAGAAATGCTAAATTAATTTGTTTTTGTGATATCTACTATACACATTTGAGCATTCGCTCAAAATGTATTTTCACTCAAAAAGTCCTTGTTACTTGTTGAGATTGTTCCTTCACTTTAGTTCCAGTGTGTCACATCTGTGGTACACTATTGGCATATTTGCAAATTCTGACAATAGAAAAATTCCAAAAACTTTTCAAATTGCTAAAATGTATTCATCTGTGTTATACGTTTAGTGCCAATTCATAGTGACAGACACTACATTTCACCGTCCTTGTTCCTTTGTTACTACCGTACTTCTACAGTAGCCAGTAATCTGCAACATTCTGGATGTCTGGACTGGTGTCAGGTTATGGTTATGATGAAAGCATTTGTAGCATTTGTTGGTGTACTGTGATACTATGACCCAACAAGTCAGTCATCTGTGTTTTGGACAACAATTTTTTAAAGTCACAGCCTGTTTTTGTATGACCAGCTTGTACCTGTATTACAGTATATTGAATCTAGGAGCTTTTTGCATTTCAATTCAATTCAAATTCAATTCAAATTCAAAGATACTTTATTGATCCCCGAAGGGAAATTAGAATTCCAGTACAACCCATCCAAACATACATCATGACACAAGACAAGAGGGGACGGGTCACCGAGGCTTTGCTGCCCCCTCACAGGCGATGCCCTTGCTAGATGAGAAAAGAGGCCATATTAGGTAAGTAGAGGGAAAAAATCATATTTCACACTTTATCCTTAACAGGATACAGTTTGAGATTGCAAAAAACTCAGCACAAAGAAGCAACAAGTTTACAAAACAACATCATGCCGGGAACGGTGAAGGTGGTGTGAGGGGGTGCATATGTTTATCTTGAGCATGTGTGCGTGTGCAAGTGAGTGTGTGCAAGTAAGTCCATGAAGCACTGTCACAGAGGCCATTGTCCTTGATGGTACGTTGGAATGTTCGTCAACCGGCCACAAAGTTCTGAGCAGGTCCACAGATGTCCTCAGGGAAGGGAGGGGGAAGTGGGAGCAGAGCGTCATGTTTACATAACTTCCAGGAGAGGTTGAAGATAGCCAGCCATCAAGGCCATGCAGGGGAGCCAGATTCAGAAAAAGAATGATTATGTGGGTTAGGCTGACTCTTAATTTTCCGTCAGCCTTGAGAGTCTCGCTGGTGCTTCTCAAAGGCGAATCCAAACAGCCAAATTCCTGGTCTTTCTGCCAGATCTGAGCGAACAACTTTCTCCAAGATTTATCCCATTTCAACCCTGAGTCCAGGAACCGCAACCTGCCTGCGATCCTGTATAAGGATCACATCCAGTCTGCAATTCAGCTCTTGTAACATCTCAGTGCTGATCGCCCTGAAGATCCCATCATACATGCCAGGCAGCCTCACAATTGCCAGAACAGCTGCTGACCTTCTCCGAATTTCTTGATATGCCAGGTAATCGCTGACTCCAAAAAGCAGAAATCCTGATATCAAACATCCAATTATATACATATCTTCCACATCCTCGACTGACATTATCGACAAACACACAATCCTCCACTTCTGCCAGGAGTCCATTGTGTATCCAGAGAAAAACATCCCGTCCGGACAAGTTGGGCTCACCACCCTGTCTTCTCCTCGAGAAAATTTGATCAATTGCATTGAGAGACCAGCTGACCAAATCCATAACTAAGAATTTGGAAGATATGCAAGAAGAGGTTCCAAAAAGAAGACAAGACACAGAGCTGAAGCAGGGCAGATATGGGAGGGGGTGCGGGAGACAGAGAAAAAGCGTCCTCCTCCACCGGGAGCAGAAAGAAAAAGTGTCGCTTTTCACTTTTACAGTCGCTTTCACTGTGAAAAGCCTCAGCTATGGTCTACAACTAGCTGTATGACTGGCTGTAAAGCTTTCTGGAACACTTTAGGCAATACCAAAAGTTTCCACTTCATAACCAAGTGTTCACTTTTTATGTACTTTTATTTGTGAGAAGTGTACTATTTGTTGTATTGCATTGTTGTACACTTGTATTGTATTGTCAACCTGCCAAAATCTAAGTTTAAAAGGTAGCTTGAGCATTTTTTGGTAACCCTGTATATGGTATTATAAAAAATTGATAGTTTTATCTCATGGACCAGAAATATTAAGAACAAAGAAGCCAATATGTGACAGGAAGAATGCTGCAAAGGGAAGTGACAGAAAAACAAAGAGACAGAAAGTAATAGAGTTTCATATCAGCAAACAGATTAGCAAATACAAAAAAGAGATGGAAGAAAAGAAGCACAGGAGGCTAGCTTTGAGTTTTCAGTGAAACCAACATTGCAGTGGTAAAATGTCCTTCAGAGTTCAAACGAGATTACAGGAGCGAAGGAAGCAGATTACAGGTGCAGTGGCAGCGAGGCAGACACAAAGCTGGATTACAGGAAGGTCTGAAACCTGAACATAGAGTCAACTGCATACGCAAAGGGGGTGATAGAAAATGCCTCCTTCTATTCCTCATACCCCTGTACCATTTTTCTTTTTGCTTTCTTTCACTTATCTAATATTTTTGTAGTCTTTTTTTATGTTTCTGTATGCTTTCTCTTCCTGACTTTCACAAAACCTTTCGTTTTTTTTTTTTTATTTCTTCTGCTCGTTCACTGTAAAAAGAGAGATGCCCAATACGTTATAATTATAACTTGTTTCTATTATTTGCCTCCACTCAAAATAACACATTATACAATTTCAACTTTTTTTCATTAGTTTTTGGTGGGTAACTCAAGGTTTTGAGTAAGTTCAATGAAATGAAAATGTTATTGTGTCAAACTAACACCAACACGAGTTTTAAAAAATAGTAACCGGATCAAACTGGATCTCAAAATCTCATCATGACCACTGGTGTGGAGACAATATTACTGGCGGAACAAAGTAGTGCTGAGAAATTGGTCTTAATCTGATAAACGGCATGTTACATAATTAGGATATAGTTATGTAACATTTGAGGACGTGCTCCAACAGGTTGTATTTGCCTGCGAATAATAAAATAGTGTCCGAGCTACCGCACCCTGTTGGGGGTCAGACGTCTTGGAGCTTCTCTGGTACTTGGTCCCCAGAAGCGATCACACACTATATCTAACTCTTAAATCTGACTCTTAAATGAACGACTCTCAAACAGTTCTAACTTTCAGCTCCGTTAATGTAAATTAGGCAGAGGAATGATTACAGAGATCAGCACTGAGGCTCCCGTCTCGGACCATCGCCGTGTGTGAATGGATGACGAAAGAGCCTTGAAAGAAGGTCACATGTACTTTTATTTCTGGCACTCCAGTGCAATGGATCTGCCCTCACTCAATGATTATCAGTAGACTATGTGTCACCATTGTGTTGTCTATCTGATAGGTTTTGTAGTAGCGAGTGTCCATCCTTAATCTAAGTGTGCCGTGGCATTCTAATCAATTCAGTTACCAGTCGCTCCACTATCAAACCCAGTGCACCAGCCACAGGTCAGCCATGACAAACTTTGGACCATTTGTCCTTGTACTGTGTGTCGATGAGCATTTTTATCCTATTCTAACAAAAGGGAAACATTAGAACTTATGCTTTATATCCAAACCTACAGCTATGAGTCATATTAATAAAGGTTATTCCTAACAATAGCAACATTAGTTTAGCATACTGAGGACGGTGAAAAGAGAAGCGGCGGAGAAATACTTTTTGTCAGAAGCATTAGTAAGCTGCATTTGTTTGAATTTTAGTCCGACCCAGGTTGTAAATTGTGACACTGATATGTGACACATGATACTTCGACAAAAAATAAGTAAATGTCAATAAAGTTAAATGAGGTGAACCTAGCTTAAAGATTTCAGTCTTACAGAAGAACATGTATGGCACTTGGGGAGGAGACTACATTCTGAAGGGACTTTTGGGGACAAGACTTTATTTCTAAGCTTTTGATTTTTACAGCAAGCTTTTTTGTGTTGTAGGGCTGCTGCTCTGCTTGGTCTGCCACAATACATATCAGGCAACAATCGAGCAAATGTCATCAGAGTATGTGATGTAAGGCTATACAAAATGTAAAAGGCAGATTTGTTTGTATATACACTGTCAGTTTAATTTTTTCTATTTTTCCATTACTTTATAGAGGTGTGTGTATGCTTGCTCATGCACGTGTGCAGAGGCTAGGGTGCTGCATTTACATTGTAGTCAGTGATTTACCTGTTGTAAATGGCTCACAGCATGCTTACAGTTTGTATAAGCAGACCATATTGAGATCACAGAAACAATGATAACAGATTTGAGATGAAGCAAATGTACATACAGTGGCGTGAAAAAGTGTTTGCCCCCTTCCTGATTTCTTATTGATTTTGCATGTTTGTCACACTAAAGTGTTTCAGAACATCAAACAAATGTAAATATAAGTCAAAGACAACGTTGAAGCCATCTAAATTTTTACAGAACACGTCTTGATGATACCCAAGACTTTTGGGAAAGTATTATGTGGACTGACGAGACAAAAGTTGGAAGACACACACCTTTTTGGAAGGCGTGTGTCTCATTACATCTGGCGTAAAAGTAACACTGCATTTCAGAAAAAGAACATCATACCAAAGGTTTAAAATTGTGGTGGTAGTGTGATGGTCTGGAGCTGTTTGCTGCTTCAGGACCTGGAAGGCTTGCTGTGATAAATGGAACCATGATTCTGCTGTCTATTAAAATATCCTGAAAGAGAATGTCTGGCCATTTGTTCATGACCTCAAGCTGAAACCAACTTGGGTTCTGCAGCAGGACAATGATCCAAAACACACCAGCAAGTCCACCTCTCAATGGCTGGGAAAAAACAAAATGAAGACTTTGGGGTGGCCTAGTCAAATACCTGACCTGAATTCTATTGAGATGCTGGTGCATGACCTTATAAAGGTCGTTCATGCTAGAAAACCCTCCAGTGTGGCTGAAATAACAATTCTGCAATGATGAGTGGCTAAAATTCCTCCATAGCTGTAAGAGACTCAATGTAAGGTATCACAAGCGTTTGATTGCAGTTGTTGCTGCTAAGGGTGGCCCAAGCAGTTATTAGGTTTAGAGGACAATCAGTTTTTTAAACAAGGCCATGTAGGTTTGGATTTTTTTCTCCCTTAATAAAAACCTTAATTTAAAAACTGCATGTTGTGTTTACTCTTGTTGTCTTTGGCTGATATTTACATTTGTTGATGTTCTGTAACACAAAAGTGTGACAAACATGCAAACAAATAAGAAATCAGGAAGGTTTTTTCACACCACTTTATATGACGAGGACTTTAGACCAATGCAGATTCACAACTTCACAGCTTTGTATATAGACCTTGAGGTGTCTTGTAGTTGCTGACAAAAATGGTTACACATTATTTCTGGTTTTCCAAGCCTCATGTTGAGATTCAGAAAGAAGGCATGACGGGGGTGCAACTTGGCCTCCTGATAGGTTGTGAGAGTGTTGAACCAGATGCTTTCCCACGCAAGGTCTTTGATGTGGCAGTTGTTGTTGAAAAGACCATCGTTCTTCAGAACATTAAAGATGTTATAGTTGCATTTGCATTGCTTGTGGGTGTCATCTATTGCATGAATCATGAGTATCCGTATGCCATGATGTATACATTTGAGTTTCTTCAGAGATGTCATGAAGATCAAACCAGACCAAGCTTCAGCCAGAGTGCATGGACTAAGGAACAAAATCCTGAGGTACAAACTGTAAGACCTGTCTGCGCTGACAGTCTTAATTTTGTTTGACTAAGAAGTGATATTAAGTTTTCTTTATTCAGACAGACTTGCTTTAATTTGTATGTTGTATGTTCTATAAAGGTTTAATGCACTTTAAAATGTTGGTAGACTCTGCACTGTTAAAACTGTTTTTGAATGGTAGGAGACAATTGTTCTGTTCAGACATATGATTTTTCCCCACATTTTCAAAAAAATCTAAATGTTCATGTATTTGGTACATTAAAAAAGAAATTCAGGGATATATATATATATATATATATAGAGAGAGATACACATATATATTTATTTTCTGTTTTTTTTTTTTTTTTTCTTCTTAGGAATCTGGTAAGCTTGCCATTATTAGTTCATACCAGTGATGAAAATTGAAAATGGTAGTTAACTGGAATTTCAAATTCAAGTTCAATTGCTGCCTTATAAACATGAGTTAATGTAACTAAGAGAGGTAAGTGGTAGAAAAAGATTTATTTAAAAAATGTGTTAAATGAATGTTTAATTGTATATTCCTTTGACAAAAGAAAACAAGTTTTAACAGTGGTATAATGTGATACAGTGAGTTGTTTTAACTCAAAATAACACGTTCAATGGCAGTGTGAGTTGAAATGGCACATACTTGTATGTTACCCTACCAAGAAAAACAAAGTTTTCTATATTGGATAATACAAAATAAGCAGTTAACTCAGAATATCAAGTTAAAACAATAAATGATCATGAATCTAGTATCCTAAACAACTTACCTTTCCGAATTTAAAAAACTCTTTTCTTGATGTTGAGTTAACTTACATTTTTAAGGCAGCAATTGAATTAAAGTTTTTAAGTTGAACTACCCTAATAGTTTTTACAGTGTACTCACTTTTTATTTCCCACTGAATACATGTTTTTAGACTATCCTAACAAAACAAAACAAAAATACCATGTTTTCACATGCATATTACTTTTTTTATGTTTGTTCTGACCAGGTACACAGTTGCAATTTTAAAATGCCCTTTTAAAATTAAGTATTTCACAAAGTTCAAGGCATGAGGCAGGATTACCGTTATAATTCAGACTGGCCTTATAATAAATCCAGTCTGGCCTTATAAAATATCCTTTATTTGTGCTTGTTGTAGCTGGGCTTTCCAAACCAGCTGGGGTCATTGGTTCAGTGTGGTCAGAAGCTGAATGTTTGAACTGGTGAATATATCTTCATCAGTACAGAGTGTCTACAATGCTTAGTAAAAGATAAATTAAAGTTATTACAGGGTTATTGCTACAACATCCAAAACGTTTGTGGCAGCCTGGCTTATCTTGTCATCAGATTATGTATGCCAAGTAGTAAATGCACAGGCAGACAATGCTGGAGAATTGTTGACTTAAAGCTGCATCTTCCTAAGCAAAAAAAGTGCAACAGGGTTAAAAGGCTAATGATTAAAATATGTAGGTACGATATGATGTGATAACATGGAAGGCAAAGATTGGTACACCTTTCTTCCTGTAATATTTTCTCAGTGATTTAAAAAAGAAATCCTAATTGTGTATATTAGTTATTTCTTTCTGATTGCATATCCAAACATTCAGATAATTTAGCACACAACTACACATTCTCACATAAAAACTCAGTGAGCCTTCTTTAAGCAGCACAGATGGAAATGAAGGAAACTGTTTGTTGTCCCCTCAAGGATTAGACAGAAAACATATGTGCTCGGTGCAAAGAGCACTTAATGAGGCAAACCGTTTTGGTTGACACCTCTTGCACAGGCTTGTTGCCCTCTGTGCTTCTAAAAGATGCTGCATTTTAATAACTACTTTAAGGAGAGAATTTGTTTGTGTTTATTTTGTATATGTGTGTAGTGTTTCCTGTTTCAGAATGCCAGAGCACAAATTCACTCCATCTTTTGTTCTAAAATACCACACCTCACCAGGCAGGTATTTATAAAATTATAGCTGTCAGAGACTGATATCTGTTTATATCTGTTTGCCTATGATTTCCTGATTATCAGGTGAAGCCCTAAATTTGGAATTTTGATAAAAATTAAAAGTTTTATTAATAATTGCTCTTGGCACTCATTAATAGTTCCTCATAGCTGCACTGTGAGACTATTTAAGATATTGGCATGTGAATATGATGACAATATATGACTTCCTGGGGGGAAGTTGTATTTGTGTTAAAGGCCAACAAGACCGCTGTGGCGGTAAGGATCAGGGGACAGATGAGGGCTCAGCTGGTCTGACCGCTGGCACAGATTTGAGAGGGAATGGAAACAGAAAGCACAGATGGAAGGATCACACAGGATGGAAAGGAAAGGAGAAGAAAGAGGTAGAGATGGAGACTGGGCAGACAAGCTGTGATAGCAGGAAACAACTAAAAGATTAAGAGAGGAGTGAATTGGGGACCAAATAAGATGAAATGCACCAAGAAAGAAAGATCTGGGTAGGTTTTAGCTCACAGCAATGGGATGTTGGTTGGGCTGGTCCAGTGTTATTGCAGAGAAGAAGCAAGCATTGTAAATGTAACAGCAGGTCAAAACTTGTCTGAAACTTAGCATATACAGTATATATATATATATATATATATGTATATATATATATATATATATATATATATATATATATATATATATATAAAGGTAAGCTTCATACTTAGCCTTCTTAAAGGTTGCCAAAACACATATTGTAATTTATGGAATATGACCGTATATGCATAGAGATTGTTTTGGCTGTTTTTCATTTTCACAGTTTTCTTATTCCTATTATTTAAATGAAATATCTTGCCCAATTGAATATTGTCATCTGCATATGAAAGAAAAAATAAACAAAGTAAATAAAACATATTTGCATAGCTGGATTAGGTCAACCTACATGATGCTTTCTGATAGTAAAAAGGTGGTTTATGCCACAGTTATGTCAGGAGGAGAGATTTTAATATGGGAAAAAAAAAATGACACGTCTTAATCCAGTTCCCTTCCCTTTTACTCTGCAGCAAAATCTTTCTGAATTATATAGCGTTTCGGCTGCCAACTGTATGTGTGTGTGTCTGCATGTCTTTAAAGATGAGGACTTTAACCTTTCAGCAGGTTGGGTTTTCTTTGAAGTGTACCCGCTCAGTGGAAATGTGTTTTATATCAAAGTGCGGAGGCGAGCAAAAGGATTTGTCTTTCACTAGAAACACGGTTGCAGTGTGTGAACCCTCAAGGCAGCAGGACCAGACAACAACCCAGGCAGGGTTCTGAATGAGCTCTTGGAGTTATGAATGAGCCCACAGAGGTATAGAAAGAGATCTTTAACATCTCTCTCCCATAGGTGCCAGTGTCCCCAAAAACAACAATAATTATTCCTGTGCCCAAGTACGCAGTATTGGGCTGGTGGCCCTCACACCAATAGTTATGAAATGTTTTGAACCATTGGTTATGGCCAACATCAACAAGAAGTTGGACACAAAGGTGGATCCAGATCAATATGCATACAAGAAGAACAGGTCTTAGAGGATGCTATTTCATCCACTCTGCTTTTACTCACCTGGAGAGCAGAGACACCTACGTCCGGATGCTTTTCCTGCAACTCTTCTACCATCATCCTGAACACTGGGCCTGTCCTCGGCCACCTGCTCTACACTCACATACGACTCCTAAATAAGTGAGCAGTCAGATTATGAAGTTTGTGGATGACACTGCAGTTGTGGGGTGGATTTTCATGACCAGAAGTTGGCATAAAACCAGGAGGGGGAAGACCTGGTAGACTGGTGCAGGAATAACAATTGATACATCGACATGTGGAAAAAAAAGGGAGATGGTTGTGGACTTAAGGAGGCGAGATCACACCCACTCCTCATCCACATCATCAAGTACATCAACCACAAAGACAATCAGCATAGTCAAAAAGGCCCACCAATGCCTCTACTTTCTAAGGAGGCTGAGCAGGCTGGTTTGGCTGCGGTCCTCACAACTTTCTACGGGTGTGTGGTGGGGTGGAGAGCATAATGACCTCCTCCATGAACTTCTGGCATGGGAACTGCTTGGCTGTGGACAGGAAGGCTGTGCAGAGGGTGGTGCAAACAGAACAGAAAATCTCCTGCTGCAGCTTAGCGTCCATAGAGAACATTTACACCAGCTGATACAGGATCAGAGCGACCCGCATCATGGGTGACTCCACCCACTGTTCAGCCTTTTCCCATCAGGGAAAAGACTCCGGAGCATCAGGGCCAAAATAATAAGGCTGATAGCTTCTTTCCAGAAGGTGAGCGACTCATGAACATGACACCTGAGCTCTGATGCTGAACCCCACCACCCTCCCCACACCACTACACACATACAGACACACAGATACATAGAATCATATCAGTCTGCGTCAGATAATTATCTATTATACTGCATTTAAAATTTTAAATTGTGTATACACATATGTTTTACTGCCCTTTTATTTTATACATGTACTGTATTTTACAAACGTGCTGCTGCTCTGTCTGTGCAACATGCAAATGACAATAAAGACCTTGAACCTCATTGCTCCCTCACTATTGCCATCATTCTACCTATGTTCCCTGCCCTAGCTCGTCTCCATCACTGAGATAAACTCTGTTTTTTGTTTTTGTGCTGCCACATTTTTTTTTTCTTTTCTTTCTTTTTGTCTCCCTTTCTCATTAGCTTTCTCCTCGCCATCTTCATTCACTATCTCTCCTTCCCTTGTGGTCGATTGACCCTGAGTAACAGAGAAGATGACAAAGTGTGAAAGGTTTCCTCAGGGCTTTAAGTGACAGCAGCAAGCAGAACAGTCATCCAGATGGTGACTGCTCTTTGCTTCGCCTGAAGGCGGCAAACTGCTCAGACTGGACTGAACAGAAAAACACAAACAGCAGAGAATGTATACAAAAAGTCAATATCATAATAGTTCTTTAAATTGCTAAAGATTAAAACAAGGACACGTTTTGCATCACATACCACCAGTTTCACACAATTTGCCTTTGGACTTTCAAGCAGGAAATGCCCAATGCCATGTTTTTTCCGAAATTCATGATTTGTTAGGCAGATTTAAGTGTCACACAAAACTCATTGTTATGTGTAAACTGAACCAAATAGGGAATAAGAGTAAAATGGGCTGTTTTCACAACAAAAATTCTATAGATCTTCACCCGCCAAAAACATTGTATCCATTGGAAACACTTCATGCCACAGAAATGTAGCAAAATTGGAATCTTGGATTTTAGGGAAGCACAGCCCTGAGGATGCGAAGGGGGCTGCTCCTTCCTCCTGCCACAGCTCCGGCTTTTTCCACCACCCATCTCTGCATCTCCTGCTGCTCCACTCGCTGCGCGTCACAGACAGCTGCCACCGCCGTGGAGCCACCTCTGCTCTTGTTCCACACGATCCAGCCGGCGTCTTCATTCTGTTTCCGGGGGATCTGGCTGATGCCTCCACTCTTCCTCTTGCCACCCTGCACTGGAGTCCACACCATGCCTCCAAAACACAGCTGAGGTTTCTGCAGCAGAGACTCCCACACCTGCACATCTCTCTGGTCCTCTCCCTATCTTCCTCTTGCCACAGTGGGTCCGTCATGGGGCAACTTCCGCTCCATCGTCTGTCACTGTGGTGTCTTCCAGGTCCACAGCTGCTCCACCCACACAGTCAACATCCTCAGCTGCTCAGGTCATCTGCTGGACCCGCTCACCATGCCTTCAGAGCACTGCTGGGCATGCTCCTTTGACCTCCTGGTTCTATTAAGGTCATCACAGGGACCTTTCTGAACCCCCCTGCAGTTTGCTTGCCGGTCAAATAGGTCAGCGGATGATACAGTCAATTTGGGACTACACTTTATCATGCACCACCTTGACCATCCTCTCTGTGGACTTCTGCTTGGGCTTCAACGTCATCAACCAAGACATCCTAAACCAGAAGCTCACGCAGCTGACAGTGCCATTCTCTACCTGTCAGTGAATCACTAGCTTTCTGACTGACAGACAGCATCAGGCGATGCTCAGGAGGACCTACTCCTGCCCAAAAGCCATTTCCCAAGGCACCCCACAGGGCTGTGTTCTCTCACCACTCCTCTTACCTCATTTACACACTTCAGCGGACCCGTCTGTTAAACTCCCAAAGTTCATAGATTGCACCACTGATATCGGTCTGATTAAGGACAATGAAGAGCCTTTATACAGACAGAAGGTGGATCAGCTAGTACACTGGTGCGCTCAAAACTTACTGTGGACTTCTGTAAAACATCCCCCACACTGCCACCCCTCATCACCCTCAACAACACTGTTGGATCTGTTCTGGTTCCTAGGAACCAACCTTTCTTTGAACCTGAGGTGGTCCTCATAGACACTGTTCAGAAGAAGGCCCAGCAGATATTGTAATTCCTGCAGCACTCAAGATGTACAACCTTCCACAGGAGCTATTGGTCATCTTCTACATGTTCATTATTCATGGTGTCCTGTGTTCATCTATTACAGTTGGATTTGGCTCATCCACAAAATAGGGCAGGTCCAACCTGCAATGAAGGATTAGGTCTGCAGAGAGAATCATCAGGACTGACCTTCCCTCCATCCAGGACTTGCACAGGTCTAGAGTCAGGAAAATGGCAGCTAAAATACCTTCAGGCTGCTGCTACTATTTGCAAAAACCAGCCACCACAGAGACAATTTCTTACCCCAGGCTGTCTCTGGTAAACACTTAACAGAATGCCCAGATCGATAATATGGATATTTTGATTTCGGACATGAAAATTAATAAGTATAAAAAACTAAGACAGTCTAAGAAGTGAGGTTAAACTGATTATATATGGCATTTAAATGAATGCTTTGAGATTTTGTATTATTATATTACTTTAACTTATTTATTTCCAATAAATATACTGCATGTAAATATTTATATTTTCAGTTTAGCCACTTAATTTCACCTTTGTTGTGAAGCACCTGGGTTGATATGCACAACTTTCTGCTGCAAATGAATTACCTTGTTACAGTTTTAGAAATAATTTTTGCTCACAGTGTGCAAGTGTGTTTGTGTGGCCACAAACGTCTGTGAAAATCTCCAAAGCCTTTTTTTTCCAAACAGCAAACTATTGCAATTTTGTTAATATAATAAACTAGCAGGCACAGTTGGTAGCACTGTTGCCTTGAAGAAAGAAAGTCCCGTGTTCAAACTCTTTCTCTCTGCTGGAGTTTGCATGTACTCCCTATGCATGACTGTCAGGTTAATTGGATTTTCCATATTGTCCTGATGTCTGAGTGTATGTGTGCATATGGTTGTGTGTTCTCTGTGTCTCTGTGTTGCCCTGTAATGAACTGATGATCTGTCCAGGGTGTAGCCCACTTGCAGGCGGCATTGGGCAAGAAGTATGGACAATGGATGGACAATGGATTGATGGATGCATGGTTGTAAAATATTAAGATTCACACAGTGGTGGTATATCATGGAGGATCTTTAAAAAAAAAATATTGCTTTACTGGAAAATAAAATAAAAAGGAGTTTTCTATCCCTACACTAATACTTTACAAATAAAAGGTGAAAACTGTCAGGATCTGGGTTTGTGTGTGTTTGTGTTTTTCTGCTTGCTACATGTGCTCATTCTCAGGTCTTCATCTTCGTATATTTAGATGATATTTACTCTAAGAATATGAAGGAGCATCACAAACACGTTCGCCAAGTTCTTCAACGTCTCCTGGTGAACCGCCTGTTCGTAAAAGCCGAGAAGCTTGAGTTTCACCAGTCATCAGTCACCTTTGCGGGCTACATCCTTGAGGGTGGACAGGTACATTCTGATCCACAGAAAATAAGAGCTGTACTAGAATGGCCAGTGTCGGACTCACGCAAATCTTTGCAGCGTTTTTTGGGATTCGCCAATTTTTACAGACGTTTCATCAAGGACTATAGTCTCATTGCTGGTCCTCTAACAGCTCTAACTACTTCTATGATCTCCTTTTCCTGGTCATCCAAAGCCGAAGCGGCTTTTTGTACTCTCAAGGAGAAGTTCTCTCGCTCCCCCATCTTTGTCCATCCGGATTCGGCAAGACAATTCATCCTGGAAGTCGACGCATCGGACATCGGGGTCGGAGCAGTGCTGTCGCAAAACTCTGAAGATGGAAAACCTCATCCTTGTGCTTTCTTTTCTCACAGGTTCAGCAATACAGAGAGGAACTACGACGTGGGTGACAGAGAACTCCTGGGGATAAAGTTGGCCCTTGAGGAGTGGCGCCACTGGCTTGAGGGGGCCAAACATCCTATCCAAGTCTGGACTGATCACACGAATTTGGCCTACCTACAGTCAGCCAAAAGGCTAAACCCACGACAATCTCGCTGGTTCTTATTTTTCTCTCGTTTCAACTTATGTACTAAGCCTGATGCCCTCTCCAGAGAATTAGCCACAGACGATTTGGTGAGGGAACCTGCACCCATCATACTGCCCAGTTGGACGGTTGGGGCACTTAGATGGGAGATTGAGGACACGGTGTTAAAGGCTCAACAACAGGAGCCCGATTCTGGCAATGGGCCACCTAACCGTATCTACGTCCCATCTACAGTACGAGCTCGATGAATTAACTGGCTGCACACAGCAAGGTTTTCGGCTCATCCCTGTGTTAGTAGAACTATCGCATTGGTTCAAAGGAGGTTTTGGTGGCCAACATTACATTAAGATATGAAGGAATTTGTTCAGTCTTGTGCTACTTGTGCTAGGAATAAGTCTTGTAACCAGCCACCTGCAGGTCTTCTCCAACCTCTAAGCATCCCAAGTCGTCCCTGGTCTCAAATAGCTTTGGATTTTATTATTGGTCTTCCCCTCTCTTCTGGTATGACAACTATTCTCACTATTGTAGACCGTTTTTCTAAAGCCTGCCATCTCATCCCTCTCAGAAAACTTCCTTCAGCCCTTCAAACCGCCAAACTCCTCACTAAACATGTTTTTCATCGCCATGGAATCCCACAAGACATCTTGTTTGACCGAGGTCCACAGTTTATTTCGCAGGTTTGGAAACAGTTTTGTTGAGCTCTCGGAGCCAGAGTTTCATTGACTTCAGGTTACCACCCACAGTCTAATGGTCAGACTGAAAGGCTAAATCAGCAGCTAGAATCAACCCTACGTTGCCTCACGTCCACTAACCCTTCTGACTGGTGTGCATTTCTACCCTGGGTACAATATGCTCTAAATTCACATGCCACTGGACGTTCACCTTTTGAGGCCTCACTGGGCTATCAGCCACCCCTGTTTGCTGCTGATGAAAAAGACATCACTGTGTCTTCTATCCACCAACATGTCCGCCGCTGTAAGGCCATTTGGAACTCGACCGTCCAGAGCCTCAATCGAACTGCAGATCAAAACAAGCGTTTCGCTGATCACAAACGCAGACCTGGACCGGGGTATCAGCCTAGACAAAACGTTTGGTTGTCGGCACATAATGTGCCCTTTAATTCTATGTCTAAGAAGCTTTCGCCTTGTTTCATTGGCCCCTATGAGATCGAGACGGTAATTAGTCCGTCTGCTGTTCGTCTTCGCCTACTTGCAAATCTTCATATCCATCCTACCTTCCATGTTTCCCAGATCAAACCAGTAGTCTGCAGTGTTTGTGTTTTTGTGCTTGCTACATGTGCTCATTCTCAGGTAGTGCTGGAGCTCTCAAGCGTGCTGGGTGACAGGTGCGACTTGTTCCACTGATTACCATGAGGAGTACTTAAGCAGGAGGCTGCCAGCACTTCAATGCGACAGTGTTTTGCCACAGTGATTTTGAAAGCCTAAGCTTTGGATCTATGTCACTGAGTTTTCTGGACTACATTTCTGAAAGTTACTCTGGATGATCAAGCCTGTCTTAGTTCTGAGGATTCCTATCCTCTAATCTACCTTCGTTTGGATTTGCATCAATCTGGCAGCTTCCTGTCCTCTTTGTCTCCTGAGCCAAGCCACAATCGTACCCTGTCCACCCTCCAACGTAAGCCACTGCACATCGAACTTGTTTACTGTAACCTGAGCTCCACAGAACAGCACCAAGTTAACTCTCTATGGATATACCTGCTTAAGACCTGGATCCTGAATCTCATTCCCCTGCCGACCTGACCATCATAAGCCAATCTCAGTATCAAAATAACTATTTGCTCTTAGTTTCATTTTTCCCTCCGTTACCCGTACTCATCCATTCTCTTCACTTCTCTCCTTATAGTGAGATATTTCGTCCGTTCCGTTCCTGACTATATCTTCAATAAACAATCTTCATTTTACTTCCTCCTCCTGAGTGTTCTCTGTATGTGGGCCTGACCCATTTCAAACATAATGACAAAAACAAAATTACAAAAACAAAATAACTACAAGTATTGCAAGAGAGAAATGTCAAACCCCTTGCCTCAAGTTGAAAGTCCAAACTAGACTACCCCTATTTCTACTAAAGTAGCAATTAACAAGACTGATCAAATTCATACATAAAAACCCACTTTAAGAGGTTAAAACCTACAGAACTGAACACACTGAAAATCATTATTGATATTTACTTCATTTCCTATTAAACAGATAGATCTTGCATATTGAAACACTAGTATGATTTAGTAACAGCTTTTATTATTATAGTGGGAGCATGGACCATAGGTGTTTTTCTTCTGTTTGTTTTTGTGTGTATGATATGGCTAAAGCTGTTGCTAAAAATAAGGAAACCATTATCTGAAACATCCAGTTCTGCCTCTCAGAAAACAACCACTGACACAGACGTGATTCATGGAGAAGCGTTACTTAAGCCACTAGCCCGAACACTCTCTCTCGCTTTCTCTCTCTCTCATGCACACACATACACACACAGATGCACCAATTAGGACAAGTTCAGAGAAATAAAAACAGGTCGTTGTCTGCATACAAAAAGAGAGTGATTTATTCTTAAACAAAATTACATGTATTATAGAGCAATATTTAAACTTTTTCCAGAGTATAAATTATGTTTTACAACTGGTTTTAAATTCCAGTATGTTTCCAAATCTAAACAAATAACTGTGGTGCTTTGATTTGTCGGCAACTAAGATCAACATCTACAGTGCCTTGCGAAAGTATTCGGCCCCCTTGAACGTTTCAACCTCTTGCCACATTTCAGGCTTCAAACATAAAGATATAAAATTGTATTTTTTTGTGAAGAATCAACAACAAGTGGGACACAATCGTGAAGTGGAATGAAATTTATTGGATGGGTCAAACTTGTTTAACAAATAAAAAACTGAAAAGTAGGGCGTGCAATATTATTCGGCCCCCTTGCATTAATACTTTGTAGCGCCACCCTTTTCTGCAATTACAGCTGCAAGTCGCTTGGGGTATGTCTCTATCAGTTTTGCCCATTCTTCCTTACAAAACAGCTGGAGCTCAGTGAGGTTGGATGGAGAGCGTTCGTGAACAGCAGTCTTCAGCTCTTTCCACAGATTTTTGATTGGATTCAGGTCTGGACTTTGACTTGGCCATTCCAACACCTGGATACGTTTATTTGTGAACCATTCCATTGTAGATTTGGCTTTATGTTTTGGATCATTGTCTTGTTGGAAGATAAATCTCTGTCCCAGTCTCGGGTCTCTTGCAGACTCCAACAGGTTTTCTTCCAGAATGGTCCAGTATTTGGCCCCATCCATCTTCCCATCAATTTTGACCATCTTCCCTGTCCCTGCTGACCAAAAGCAGGCCCAAACCATGATGCTGCCACCACCATGTTTGACAGTGGGGATGGTGTGTTCAGGATGATGAGCTGTGTTGCTTTTACGCCAAACATATTGTTTTGCATTGTGGCCAAACAGTTCGATTTTGGTTTCATCTGACCAGAGCCCCATCTTCCACATGTTTGGTATGTCTCCCAGGTGGCTTGTGGCAAACTTTAAACAAGACTTTTTATGGATATCTTTGAGAAATGGCTTTCTTCTTGCCACTCTTCCGTAAAGGCCAGATTTGTGCAGTGTACGACTGATTGTTGTCCTATGGACAGACTCTCTCACCTCAGCTGTAGATCTCTGCAGTTCATCCAGTCATCATGGGCCTCTTGGCTGCATCTCTGATCAGTCTTCTCCTTGTTCAAGATGAAAATGTAGAGGGACGGCTGGGTCTTGGTAGATTTGCAGTGGTCTGATACTCCTTCCATTTCAATAGATACTCCTTCCATTTCAATATGATTGCTTGCACAGTGCTCCTTGGGATGTTTAAAGCCTGGGAAATCTTTTTGTATCCAAATCCAGCTTTAAACTTCTCCACAACAGTATCTCGGACCTGCCTGGTGTGTTCCTTGGTCTTCATGATGCCCTCTGCACTTTGAATAGAACCATGAGACTATCACAGAGCAGGTGCATTTATACGGAGACTTGATTACACAAAGGGGGATTCTATTTATCATCATCAGTCATTTGGGACAACAATGGATCATTCAGAGATCCTCACTGAACTTCTGGAGTGAGTTTGTTGCACTGAAAGTAAAGGGGCCGAATAATATTGCACGACCCACTCTTCGGTTTTTTATTTGTTAAAAACGTTTGACACATCCAATAAATTTCATTCCACTTCACGATTGTGTCCCACTTGTTGTTGATTCTTCACAAAAAATTAAAATTTTATATCTTAAAGTTTGAAGCCTGAAATGTAACAAAAGTTTGAAAAGTTCAAGGGGGCCGAATACTTTCGCAAGGCACTATATGTAACCATCTTTACCCATTTTGTTGGAAATTTGTGAATGTCTTTTGAGAGCAGGTGTAGCTGACAGATGGCCTCAATTTTGGTTCATACTGGAGGGTTCGAGGCCGATTGAACAACTGCAAAGAGCCTTGGTCCTTAGGCTGCAAAACAAGGCCAGATAATCACCGCACCACCACTCGTGATGTCTACTATAAAGTTATTTTGCTGATATGACGCTTCATTTTTCCTTAACCTCTTAAGCCCAAGGGTACCCTTACAAGGGTTAGGGGTTAGCCTTTTTAGCTCGTAGCTGACTAACTCTGAGCCTGACACACACTGCCATATGTCCAGATCTTCATCTAAGACTCCTCTTCAAAAGTATTTACTTCATTCTGTCCTTACTTTGACATGTAATTTGCTAGATGATGTGCTATCCCATTATGAAAAGGTCTTTGAAAATCCCCATGAACCTTTAATGAAAATGTTTTACACTCCCAATGTAAAGAATAAGCTTTATTTAATATTTCAATCCAGATGTTTTTTTTTTGTTTTTGCTTTCACCATAAATACAATTTATCCTCTCCAGGAATGTTTTTCCAAAGCACACAGTAATCTAGCTTTAGGTATCTTAGCCCATCCAGGCGCTATCACAAATAAGAAGAATAAGAAGACCCAGAAATAAGAAGAAAAGTCTGAGGATAGGTGATTTCAGCTTTCAGGACACTAGCAGGTAACATTCTCAAGTAAGTCTCAAAAAAAGCTGTTATGACTCCCTCTGTTTCCCACTATATTGTCTGTCTCTATCCTTAAACATAATAATTTGACAGAGACCAATTTGTGTCTGTATTTCTCATCCATTTAGGATCAGGGCCACTCATCCTCAGTTTAAGGCTAATTGAATCTGATTAGCCTTTAGGGGCTATTGGATCCAATCTTTTGTTAACCTGGGTATTGTTATAATTGACTCATGATTTCCAAATTAAATGTCAGCACCTGCACAATGTCCTGATTCCAACATAACCCTCATCGGTTCGCCACTCCTTAGCTGTCTTCCCTGAAGACCCCCAAGCACATCTTCCACCAACCGCCAGACTCTGATAAGTAACGACAACCTTTTTTTCACTCCACCCACACAAGAAATGCGAAACCAGAAGAGCAGAAAAGAGGCAGGAGATACTTAACATCAATTCCTTCAAATAACACTTCTGTCTCATCTTCCTTTGTTTGCAAATTATTCCTCAGCCTTCTTTTTCTTAGCACTCTTCTCTTATGGAAATATCCATTCTGCTTCAAAACACAAAGCTTGCAGAGATAACAATCTCAACAGTTAACCAAAACAACTACCACAAAGTAATTGCTCCTAATCACAAAGCCAAAAACTCCTAGCCTTTTTGGCCCAAAATCTTGTCTCTGAATGAAACCCAGCCATCAGTTACCTTGCAGTAAAATGTAACAGAAAGAAAATTCACCTGCAAAGAAAAGTATTCATGTGCACAGGGATCTATCAAAAAGCTGAATAAAAACCCAGGAAGATAACACCCTCAGATACTAAACAAGCACTTTCCTTTAGCTTCCTCCGCACACAGTCAATGAAGAGTTCAAAAAAGAAATTCAATTTTCACTCATATTATTATTAAATAAAGCCCATATACAGACCTGAGATATTTAGCTGTTTATTTCAGGCCTGAATAATAAGGATGAACACACTGAGAAATGATAAACTTTGTTCATGTTTTAAAAGTTTTTGGGTCGAGGGAATATAACAAAGTGATAAATAAATAAATAAAAAGTGTGACAGATCACATGTGGTGCAGTGCATGTAGAAGCCATTAGTCAACACACACGCAACTAATCTAAATGTCACACTACTGGATTGTGAACCTGTTGGAACACCTGTTTTTGTCTGTGGGGATTAGACAGAGTATTGTCATGTAAAGGTCACTATACCTAAAAATTAACTGATTTAACACATACAGAGCAGTATTTTCATCACTTCACCATACCTGTGGAGAGGCAGACCACAATGCAAACCTAAGGCTGTGGAAATCATAATATTTTGCTTAGACCTGGCAAAGGCGAATACGACTTTCTAGTTATATTTATTGAAGAGAGTTGTGCTACTTTCAACTGAAGCAACTGTCAACAAGTTGTTTTGTTCTCATTTGTATGACTTTAACAGTGTCTCAAACAAATTTGTCATGTGAAATAGAAAGAGACTTGATGGATAATTGATCTTGTGCATAAAGTATAAAGTTTAAAACATCCACTGAAGCTTTAGCCTTACCGCAGGTCAGGAAATGGCTGAAAAAATGTGCTTAGTGTTGAGCAATAATAAAAAGGTCTATGGATGGACATTTCATATTTCAGATCATTGTTGCACAACAATTTTGCTATCAACAATAAATCCTAGAAAATAGGAACTGATGATGTAATGAGTTTTATCAGTGCCCTTAAAATGGTCATTTATACTAGATTGCATCACAAATGTAGAAAAGTATATTTTCATTTTAAAATAAAAGACACAGGCCAAGAGGTTACAGCTGAAGCCAAATAGGTGATATGGCACTCCACACAGTATGCCAGTGCCAGGGGGCTGCACAAGGTGAATTAAAGTGAAATGCACATAGTGCCATTGGTGTAAGAATGTCACTGGGTAAAGGTACTGGACTTGCCTGTCTGCAGTCAAGCTCGGTCTTCAGAAGAGAGTATTTGTGATTATTTGGGATTGAACTTCTTTTACTGTTTCCCACCGAAGAATGTGTGATGAGCGTTACCTGAAGTGGACAAAACACCAACAGGAACACTTCTCTGTTTTTCATCTTGTATGCCAGAGCAACATTTAAAGTGTTGAGAACACAAGTAGGACAATTATGAAGTGGTGAAAGCTTGTCCCTTCTTTTTTGTCAATTTTGTTGCTGCCCTGAAAACAAGTATTCCTCTATATTTAACATATAAATAAAAGTGCATAACAACACAAATAACTTAATATGTCAGGCAAATAACTTTAAAATTTTGTTGACCAAATGTAAACACATAATTTATTTTCAATCTGATAGTGCCAAACTTTTTACTGAAAACTGAATAAACTAAACTTGAGGACAGAAAACTGAAAAGAACATATAAGGATCCAACTGCAAACACACACACACACAAACACACAAATTCTTAGAGAAGATAACTAGCTACAGACTAGGTGTGATGAATGGGATTCAGACAGGCGTCTGGAAGCCACATAGTCTTAGAAGTGTTCTTCTTTTAATCACAACTAAACAAATGGCTTACACGAGGAAGATAACAGGGGGAACCAACGGAGAATAAGTGAAACCGGTAAGCTTTTATACAGAGGGAAGTGAATAGTGAGACAACAGGAAGGAGAGGCAGGTAATCAGGGTGAGTACTGACAGGTGTGGTGATCAGGTGTAGGGAACTGAGGGAAATTGGTTACTATGGCTACGGGGGAAACTGAGATACAGAAACATGAGGAGAGACTAAACTAAACAACAAACGTAGGGAAACAGATCTGAAGGGAAACACCAACTGGGCAAAGCAGGGAACAAGAAACTAAACAGAACATAAGCTAACATAACTAGTAACTCTAGAAGGAACTGATTCTAAGGACATGGAAACAACTAAAAGTAAACAAGCACAAGAATACTAAACAAGAAACTAAATAAAACTAAAGAAGGGAAATAACCATAAGGAACAAACAAAAGATAACTAAACTAAATAGCAAACTAGGGGAAGAAAATAGATCTAAAGTGAACACATACGCACAAGGATCTAAACAAATATTAATCAGACAAAAGTGAACTACTAATCAAAGGAACAGGGACAACCTCTAATGGCAAATATCTATCTATCTATCTATCTATCTATCTATCTATCTATCTATCTATCTATCTATCTATCTATCTATCTATCTATCTATCTATCTATCTATCTATCTATCTATCTATCTATCTATCTATCTATCTATCTATCTATCTATCTATCTATCTATCTATCTATCTATCTATCTATCTATCTATCTATCTATCTATCTATCTATCTATCTATCTATCTATCTATCTATCTATCTATCTATCTATCTATCTATCTATCTATCTATCTATCTATCTATCTATCTATCTATCTATCTATCTATCTATCTATCCATGTATCCATCCATCTATAAAAGGAGTGTTTTTATTTTCTGAGTGTAAACTGTGACTGTTAAGCTCAAGTGTTGTGGTATTTATCCGCCCTCGTTCGGACCTTCACACTAATTAGCTTTGGTGAACAAATTTCCCAGAAGACATCACAGAATGTGTCTGAACTCTCAGTAGAGAGAGTGTGTAAAGGAGATCTGCAGCATAGCTCCTAAAGTGGGAACTCAAATCATGGGAACAACCTGGAACATATTAGGAATCTACTTATGCATGAGTCAAATCATGTTTCTGAGCAAGATTTCTCACCGATTCTGTCCATGTCTGTATTATTGTCCTTAACCACCTGTTTCTTTCTGACACCTGTAAAATAAAGTTATGAGTTAAGTAAATTAGAAAAATAATTCACGGAGACTTTGGTGATCTACGGATTATGGTGCAACCTGGACGTAGAATGCCAGTATGATAGAAATGATTTTAGAAACCTACTGCTGTATGAAGGTGTAGAAAAATTCCTTTGTTCAGCTGAGGTAGTACTACAGAAAAAACAAGTCAATATTCTGAGATAAAAGACTGGTTGCATTGAAAAGCACAGCACTGCAGCATGCACATTAATGGAATACTTTTACTTTTTAAAAATAAAGATCAAATTCTATCAAAGGATTCTGGTGTTATTCCCACCAGGGCCCAAACTTCTGTGGCCTTATATTTTAGACTTATTTTTATATTTTCAATTTTAGATATTGGTTGGTTAAGTTACCTGCTGATGGTTAAACAGCACACTTAAATGCATGTTAAGTCTATAAATAAAAGCTGGTAATGCCAGGGGTCCATAACTTTCATGGACAGGATTTCTAGGCGCAGCCAAGACCCGGTGGGGGTCTAGTTTTGGGACCAGTGGATTTGGTCTCTTCGTTTGGCAGATGACGTGGTCCTGATGGCCCCCTCTAGCCAAGACCTACAGCATGCACTGGGGCGGTTGGCTGGAACGAGGATCAGCTCTTCCGAGTATGAGGCCATGGTTCTCGACCAGAAAAGGTTGGTTTGCCTTCTTCAGGTTGGAGAGGAGCTCCTGCCTCGGGTGTTGTTCAGGAGTGAGGGGAGAATTGAGCGGGAGATCGACAGACGGAGCTGTACGGCCGCCGCAGTAAATGAGCACACTGGACCCGTCCATTGTGGTGAAGAGACAGCTGAGCTGAAAAGTGAAGCTCTCGATTTACCGGATGGTCTAAGTTCCTACCTTTACCTATAGGCATGAACTTTGGGTCATGACCTAAAGAACGAGATCCTGGATACAGGCAGCTGAAATGAGCTTCCTCCGTTGGGTGGCTGGGCACTCCCTGAAAGATAGGTTGAGGAGCTCGGCCATCTGGAAGGAGCTTAGAGTGGAGCCGCTGCTCCTCCACATTAAAAGGAGTCAGTTCAGGTGACTTAGGCATCTGTATCGGATGGCTCCTAGATCCCTCACCCGGGAGGTGTTTCAGGCCATCCCAACGGAAAGAGGCCCAGGTGGCGGCCAAAAGAAACGCTGGAGCGACTATATCTCTCAGCTGGCCTGGGAACACCTTAGCTTACCCCGGAGGAGGTGTCTGAGGAGATGGAAGTCTAGGCGTCTCTACTAAGTCTGTTGCGCCCACGACCCAGTCCAGGATAAAGTGGAAGATGACGAGTACGCCTACCATTAATGCCAGGGGTTTGGCTCCTCATTCAGGCTACCAAACAAGTAGCAGAAGAACTGGTTGCAAATTTTAATGGTTGTGATTTTATATAAATATTTAAAATAAATGCTGTAAGGTTAAGAAAAAATTAGCAATAAAAGGAAGTTTGTGAATAGAAAATAACAACTGCATTCACCGAGTAGATGTCAAAAACTAGCAATCACAATTGTTGTAATTATGAATATCTAATATTTATTATTAATTCCTTAATATTCCTTAATATTTTATTAAATAATATTTCATATTTAAAGAAATATTATTTTGAATAAGAACCAAATCTTTGAGAAATGGTCTTAATTGTGTTACTTAGTTATCAAGTTTAGTAAAATAATATTTAGGGAAATATTATTTTACTAGATTGAAAACTAACAACCTTTTTGGGTAAATGATCTTAGCAGGAAAGAACGTAGTCTTAGCTGTTAGCGGTTAAAGCTAACAAAAGAAGCTTAGAGCTTATCATCAGAATCAAACATATACCTTCAAAATACAGTTAATAAAAGGGTTAAAATGCATAAGCGTGGACGGCGCGTTATAGCTGATCTGTGTTTAAAATCACCCTTTAAATAAAGTTTGTCTTAACTTTCAAAACAAAAAAACACAGAACACAAACTGAGCACATGTGCTGAGCAGATAATCTGCTAGCACTAAGATGGCTGAGTTTCAACACAAACAAAACGTCATAAGACGAAAAATGTTTAGATTATTTCATTCTAAACTACTCTCTCTCTGCCCAAAACACAACCTCTTACGTGAACTGCGCTGAGGAAAAGTTTTCCGGCGACAAAGTTGAGAAAAGCATCCACAGTGAACAAAGGGTTAACTGCAGCTAACCTCCGTAGCTGTGGGAGGAACTGGAGGAGGTGTCTGGAGAGAGGGACGTCTGGGCGTCTCTGCTGAGTCTGCTGCCCCCGCGACCCGGCCCCGGATAAGCGGAAGACGTCGAGTATGAGTACGAGGAATTACAAGGATTAAAAAAGGCAAACGCTCTTAATACTCCTGAATATACTGAAATGCTATGTGCTGAAGGCTCAAATCCTGAACTTTAGAACTTTACAATGTACAACACTACTGACTCAAAAGTAAATAAAATTAACTATATACTGTAATAAGCCAAAAATGGTTTAGGATTCTGTTCTGTGGAGCAATAAATCATAACTACAACTTGCAAGGCTCGTGGATCAGTGGAATGTCTGAAGCACATGCTGAAAAAAACATACTACCTATACTGAAGCATGGCAGTGGGTCAGTGATGGTTTGGGGCTGTTTTTGTTCCTGTAGCACTGGGAAGCTGCTGTGTGGAGGGCACGATAGATTTATAAAATTATCAGGAATTCCTGGAAGATATTACTGTAGACTGTCCATCATAGTCACATATCGAACATCACTGGTGAGATTTGAAATAGGCAGCAGCAGAGAACCCAAGAATGTTAATTAACTGGAGGCATTTGCCCATGAAGAGTTGGCTAACATTCCTCAGAAACTCTGCCTGTAGCTGGTGTTTGGATATGAAGAACCTTTGAGGTTTTTGCAGAAGTAATTAAAAGTAACATTTTGAAGAAACCAATTCAAACATTGGTTGTGTTGAGGTTTCAAACTATTTTTGGGTGATTTATTACAAACAGCTGTAATAAATCTAATTCGCAGCGGTGTTAATTTATTTTAGATATCGTTGAGTCAAAAAATGGTCATAGCATTAATTGGTAACTGGTTACATCCTGTGTGCCCGTGTATAACAAAAAATAAAAATTAGTATTTAGGATAAAAGACAAAAATATGACCCGAGACAGCATAGAAGCTTTGTTTAGAGCCTAATTTTAGAGTAACTTTGCTGTGTGAATATTTTGCTGTGTTTGTTTTGGTTAAACAAATGAGTTTACTGAAGGTTTGGTGATTACAGATTGACATTACAACAGGAAGTTTACTTGTTCACAAAAAGCTGGATCAATTTTTAGCTTCAAATTATGCAGCTGTGCAAGCATAGACCTACAAACACAGACACAGATCCACAACAGTCAATCTGCAGTGCTTTTCTCACTGCCTCTGGTCCCAGACTCAGATTTCATCTTCACCAACCTTGTCCTCTTTCTCTATTTCTGTCTCTATCTCTCTCTCATCTCTCTGTCAATGTCTCTTTCCTTTTTCCCCTCCTCACCCCCTCCCTTGCACTGCTGTGCTCCCCATTCTCTGTTGCCACGGCAGCAGTGTGAAGAAGAGGGAGGAGGGGGCATCGCAGGAGCATTAAGAGGTGGAGGAGGGCAAAAGATGTCATTTCAGTCATGTTGATGAGCAACAGAGAGAATAAAAATGTGACACCCAGTTTGTTTGGGTACTCATGTAGTCAATAAACATTCTTTCCAAACAGAAACATTCAGAGATCATATGTTGAGGATGTAACTGAAGACTCCTTGCATTGCACACACGGAAACCAAAACACTAATATGACCTTTTCTAAGTACCCATATGTACTTGTTAGCAGTCAGCATTTTTCTGGTTTTAACTCTCCTATTTTTTTCCTAATGATTTTTGACCCTTACTATGTAAATGCTCTTGTTAAACCCTTACATGTGAAGCTTGTGACTCACATCCTCACCTAATCTTTTAATCAAGGTCTTTTTTGGGTTTCCCATCTTGTTTCTAAAGATGGAAAGCATGCTTAGTATATGCATATACGTATGCTAGTAAAAAGTATACATCAGTCCTTGTATGACACAATAAATGTTCTAATATTCATTCTGGGCCAGTAGACGGTGATAACCTTGACATTAATTATATAAATAAAAGAAACAAAAAGTAAATCATTACCATGGTTAAATCAGTGCTAAGTTGGAAATGAATTACAACAAAACAGGCATTTTAGTCCAACATCAGTGTCTGACCTCACACATGCTTCTTGAATATAGTTGAAAATTCCTACAAACACATTCTTAAACCTTGTGAAAAGTCTTTTTAGAAGAGTTAAAGTTATTATAGCTGCAAATGGTGGGTTGACATCATATTAAACCATATGGATTAAGAATTGGATGCCACCTAAGTTCATATGTTCATATGAGTAAATACTTTTGGCAAATAGTGTTTCATATCCATTAGCAGAAAGTCGCTCAGAGATATTTTCATTTGATCAGGGATCTGCCCCATACAGAAATCAGTGCAACATTTATCTGTCTATCCATCCATTTAGTTTTTAGTACTTGTTGATTTGTGCAGCATTGCACAAATCAACAAGTACAAGTACCCTGGTGCCTATCTCCTATGGTCTTTTGAATCAGTCACAGTAAAAAAAAAAATTGGAGTAAAACAAAGTCATCTGCCAAATTAGTTTCTTTTCTATAATCGTTTTGAGTGTTTTCATGGTTTTAGTGTCATATGCTTTGTTCTTTTAATTTGAATGTTTTAAATTGCTTTATAAATAATTTTTCTAAAGCAATTTATAGAAATACAATTGCTTAAGTGCATTAATAAAAAATATTTTTTATGGGTTGGAATTAGAACTAAGAAGGGATAGAATGGCGGTATAAATTGCTGAAAGTGCAATAAACGTGTAACCGTCAAGTCAGTCATAAGAACGATCAGTGGTAAAGACAAAAGTAGAGGCAACAAAATCATTTAAGTCTGCTGTGTGGGATCATGAGCATTTTGGTACAAAAATAGTGGCTGTAGATCATTTTAGTGAATTATATTTGTTGTCTCATACGAGTTACAATAAATCACTGCTTATCTTTGTGACAAGATGCAGAGTCCGTGCAGTGTTGTACTTTCACTTTGCAGTATGCCCCCAAAAACAGCTTTACCTGCAACTGTCAAGTTTTTTCAACATTTAATGCCACCATCGAGCAAGCATCTAGATTGGATAAAATGTTGACAATGTGCCATTACTGTGTAACATGTGTTGCTCATTACTGCGGAAAGATCTACTATGCAAAGTCTTATTCAGAGATGCCAAGGATTAGTGATTAACAGCACAAGAAGTCAAGTAAGAAGACCAACTTCTACTTCCTGCAACTTTTAAACAGCCTTTCTATTTAAAATCAGACAGGACAAAAGAAATAGCCAAAGGGCTGGGGTGTTTTATTGCTATATATATATATATATATATATATATATATATAATATATATATGAAACCTTTCCCTGATAGAAAGAATGTAGGATTTAACTATTGATCATCAATAAATACACCCAAGCCACTGTATAAATAATTTACTCTCCCACCCCTAATCCAGCAAATATGATCCACATTTTTACAAACAGACAATTGTAACACATTTCAGTCTGTGCTGAACAACATCAGATTAGAAGTGGCACCATTTTTGTATTTTATTGACAAGAAAACCTATGATTTCAAAAATGTTGTTTTAGTTAAGATGTGAAAGTGAATAACCATATTCTGAGCAAAATTATAAGAGCAATTTTATCAATTGAAAACTATTTTGAAATCTGTTCTGTCTCTCCATTTATTGTACAAAACATCGCAGTATTCTTCTACCTCAAATGATTACAAAGATTAGGTAAATAATTATTTCATTTTCACAGTTTTTGCATGACTACATGAACTGTTCTTAAAGACAATTAATATTTTTAAGAACATAAATGTTGGGTTATCTATTGCCAATGCAAGGTATTTCTAGAGTGTTGGTAGAAACAGAGAAATGAACCGAACCAAACAATAAACAACAGTAAAACAGACCAGATTTTGTGAACTACCTCTACTGTGAATGCAACATCAAAAAGAGCTGCAAGTCAAATGTTCAGAGAACAAAGAAGGTAATAGTTGGTGGAAATGTACTAGATTTTTCTGAACAAAAAATGAGTGAATCATCCAAAGGTACTGATATGTTGTAGATTTGCTCATGAAGGAATGTGTCACTATAATGCATATCCAGGATACTTCAAAAAGTTCTGCAGGCTACAAAGATAATAAGTTAAAAATGAGGGCAAAACATGCCTGGGGGACTCAACAGAAGATCAGCAGTGTTAGTTCAACTGCTGTTTCATACTTTACAGTCCTCTCATTTAAAGCTATAATGTACCTCCATCTCAGCACTTGGGCAATATAGCTGTCATTTTGCATATATGGCGCTCCTCCTGCATGTGCTGAATATAATATTTTCAACTTTAGAATGACTATTTTAGTCCCCAAAAAGACTATTTTGTGAAAGTTGCGTATTGGAAAAGCATAATGAGAATTATGCAAATATAAAATAGACACAGAAAGATATCTGAAGAAAGGGGAGGTCTGGAAGAGAGACAGTGAGGGATTCACATAAAGTTCTCAGTTTACAGACAAGCTGATTTAAACAGAGCTTGTAAAATCTTCTGGAATGCAGCTTTGAGGTAGCAGATCAATATTAATATGCAGAATGTTTTTTTTTTTTCAATGTGACTAAAAGAAAATGGTTTCTTAGATACCTTCTTTTATATTGGTGTTAATCGAACTGCACAAATTACTGCTGAGGCTGATTAAAATTATGACTTTGATGCTTAATAAAGGGGAAAAATAAATATAAGGGTTTAAAAAGTAGCTGTAATTCTTGTCCGGACTATAAAAGTAGCAACAAGATTAATAGTGATCCAAAAAATGCATCCATCCAGTAGCCGTTGGAGGAAACCACAACCTTTTAGCTTTATGATTTAAACAACTCACTAAAGATCTTATATCCATTTAAAAAAAAATAACTACTTCAGCCCCTAAAGGTCTAAATGAGAAGTGTGATAATTCTTTATTTCACATCGAGTGTTCTGCACAGGGAGTCTTTCATTAATTGTTCATACCCCTTGAACCTCTTGTATCTTTAACTTTAGTGTATTATATAGGAATTTTGTGTTATAGATCAACAAAAAGTAGCAAAAATTGTTAAATGGAAGGAAAATGATACAGTAAGAGTTGCAAATGTTTTGTGGTATGTTTATAACAGCTTTACACATCTACGGACTCGATTGTTTGTCCATTCTGTTTTGCAAACTAGCTCTTCTGGTCAAATTGGGTGGATAGAGTTTATGATGATCTGTCATTGAGGTATAAAATACTAGAGTAGCAGTTATTTTGTATAGAATACTATTCTAGTATAGGCTAGCATAGTTAATTTTGGACTTAACTTTATATTATGAGAGCATGTCTTTTCTTATGTTACTAGGACTGTTTTATTTTGTAGCTCTTTGGTTGTTTGTGTTTTACTTGCAAAGTGAAGTTTTGATGTGGAAGGATTATTTGGTATGTGGAGACCATCAAATCCTGAAAAAGACATCTTTCCTTTGGCTCAAAGTGCTAAGTCAGACTTCTGTGCTTGGCCATTGATTTTAGTATTTGGTTGTTTTGCAAAGAGAAAGTGAGAAAAATGTACTGAAGAGTGAAACTTCTTAACTCTGAGCTGCAAAGCTCCATAACTCCCCAGGTTCCACAAGAAAGTTCAAGCAGCTGCTCATTTTGATTTGTTATGTCAAACTCAGAACATTTTTCATGGTCCTCTCATTTGCTGGGTAAAAATACAACAATATTATTAAATATTTTTCCTGCAAATTTTGATACAAACATTAATAGCTCTGTTAACATTTTGAGATGGTGTCCCCCTGTTGGAAGTGCTTCTATTTGCTATCCTTTTTTTTTTTTTTGTTATCAGATCTTAAGTTATCACTTCTATTATGTTTCCATATTTTTTCTCACACATTACATTTGTCTTTTGGTATCATTTCCATCAAAGAAAAACAATTAGTTCAATAACTTTAACCTTAAAACCCTGAAGCTTTCCTGTTTGACATCCAAATCAGGGAAGTTTCTTAAATCTAAAAAAACTTTTTCCTTCAATGTTTTTACCACAGCATTACTTGGCAAATGTTTTTGCCACTGGTATATTCAGAAGAAAGAGCGAGACTGAATGGGCACTCACTACAGTTACAGTTACTTTGATTGTTTAAATCTGACCTTGTTTGCAGTTACAGATGCCTTTGCAACACTTTTAACAAAAATGCTTCGAAATGTTTGGCTGTGATGTAATTTATTACAGAGCCATGTAAGATTTTCTAATTTTTTCATTCAATTTTTTACCCAGTAGGCGGTGCATTAACAGCAAGGCAGAGTCCACTTGTAGCACAGTTTAATGCTAACGCTTGTTTTCTCACTGGCTAGTATTCAACCTGTTGGATTGTGTTCAATTTAATGTGCTGTTTATGAAGATACTGGTTTAATAACAGTTGAAGGAAAGGATACAAAGTTTGACTGAGCTTTCCTAGTTATCTAAGAAAATATTGAAAATTGGAAACAATTTTACCTGTTGAGCAGATAAACATGATGATGGCTGAAACTTTAGTCCTGAAACACAGTAAGCATGTCTTTCCTGATCAAGTCTGCATCAACAAATATTTACTCTTGAATTAATAACACTCTTGAATTGAACTCTTGAGAAAGTTTTTGTGATTGTGCACTTTTGATTTCAGAAGTTTGAATAACTTTTCAGCATCCTTTTAATTCCATGAAAGGTTTTAGCTTCTCGTTAATATATTCAACTGAGCTCTCCTTAGTTTTCTGGATGACAGTTCACTTATGCATGTTCTTGGCTGTGTGCTTCAACTCCAAACACATGCACAACATTTAAAAAACAGTTTCAAACCTGTGGATTTGGAAATATCTGCAGTCTTTTCTGTCTTTTTCCGCACACTTCTTGCTACTGTTTTCACCTTACGTTTGACTTTTCAGTGCTTTTTCCAGCTGAGACCATTCTCATAACCATGATCCCCAATGTATCTATACTTTGAGAACAAGTGGGGTGTGAAGTGTTGCTGTGCTCACCTGATCTAGCCTTGGAACTGCTTCAATAATGTCTAAAATAAAAATACTTTAAATTCCCCCTCCCAAAACAACCCCGCAAAACGACCCGACACTGGCTGTCCTCTAGCTTCTCTTTTCTTCTTATAGCTGGCTGGACTCTGGCTGAAAATCACATACTGTCGTTCCAAGAACCACTTCATTCCAAGACTAACCGTGGTCCAAGGCTCACATTTAATTATGGCTCAGATTCATGGCCTCTTTGTTATTACTGTCTGGTTCACTTTCCACCTTCAGACCAAACAAATGTGGATTTTCTCCACAGAGTACTTCTTTCTCTTTAACCCTACCATCTAATCTCTCCTGCAGTGTCTATCTCTGCCTTCTCACAAAGTCGTTTTTAGGTTAAGTTTTTAGGTAAGTAAAATGCTTCTTTGTGAGATTCATCAGAGGACTTGCTCATTGGACATCCCAGTAAATGCATTCTAAGGTAGGTTTTTGCAACTGTAATTGAATTACTGCATTAATGAATATGGCCACAAAACTCAGCAAGCTTGTTTTGCTGCGATCTATTTTAGTTTGATTTTCTTTTGGTTTCTTTAACTTTCTTGATAGTTCTCTCAAGGGGTTCACAAGTGTGCCAAACCTCCATGGTTCCAGCTGTTGAAGAGAAGAACTCCATTTTGCTTATTGATTCCTCCCTTGATTTATTTCTTTATTTTATCAGGTCAACTGGCTGAGTTTTTTTATGACAGTTTTTACTGTTTGCCCATTATATAAAGCAGATATTTATGCTGTTCTGTGCTCTCTTTATATACATTTGTTTTATCTAAAAAGAGTAACACTATTGATATTATATTATTTATTAATGCAGTTATATGTTAAGTGTAAGCAAAGGGGATGAATAACTGTACTACGGTGAACTATTATGCCTTTACTGATCTAACCTCTTTTTTCAACAAAGCTTATTCTTATAGCTTAATAAAAAAATAAAATAAAACACTGCTCTCAGTCCCTTGTGATTTACTGTTTGTTGATGTGTACATCCTAAATATTCAAAATGTCACAGATTAAAAAAACTGTTCTTTAAATAAAGTAGAGGTCCCCAACCACCAGGCGGTGTGATACTACTGCCATAGAGTAAAATCTAGATATGCTTTATAACTTCTGTGGTATTGACTACCAGACCTTTATAGAAAATGCAGATGCTTCCCTTTCAGAGAAAACATAGTTGGTGCTATTTATATAGTGCCAATTTACAACAAATATCATCTCAAGGCACTTTACAAAAAATTAAAAAGGTCAATTCAAGCTTAACTTATTATGAAGGGAAGCTGAATATCAAAGAAACTCTCACAGTACTGAAGAAATAGGAACGTTTACACAGCTCAGTAAATGGCATGTAAGGTGTATTCATGCCTTTCATCAGATGAAAGCGTATCTTAGAGTTGTAAACATGCATAGCATAGTACTCATGGGCACCAAGGTTTCCCCCAGCTTCATTTCACCCCAGTGTTTCACCATGTTTACTGGTAGCAAACCACAGGCCAATGTTTTCTTATTTCCTGTCAAAATAGCCTGCCAACACATGAAGGCTACTTACAGGCCAGTAAACCCTTTAAACTGCTGTCTATTCAGAAAATGCTTTTCATAATGATTCTTATTAAATCTCTTTTACCGTTTTGTATAAGTGCTTCTGGAGTTTCAGCAATAAACGATTCCAAATTCCGCTGCTTGGACATTCTCCAGCAATCATATGGATTTTTTGCCATGCCAGAGTTTAGACCAGAATAACGTCTGACATGGCCTCAGGCTTGCTTTAGGAAAAGGGTGATAGTGTCTGTACTATACATTTATTCAGTTTTGGCTCTCCTTAGGATAAAGTGAGTACAAAAGAAAAAACAAAGTGATATACAAAGTAACAAAAAAGGTTTCTAAATTGCCAACTATAATTTAGTTGGCAATTTAGAGAGACCAATTAACCTAACATTTATGTCTTTGGACTGTGGGAGGAAGTTGGAGTACCCACCCATGCACAGGAAAAACATTAAAACTCCATGCAGAAAGACCCCAGGCAAGACTTCGATACGATAACTTTCTTCTTTCTTGACAACTGCACCACTGAGCAATCCCCAAAATATATGTCTCAACAATGATGAAATAAGTCAGGTATGAAATCTTTTACAATATACTTTAGCTGAAAGCTTTGTAAACTTCATGACAATCAAGATGAAACTGATGAAGCAAATGGCTTTTAGCTAATGTGCTGCAGACCCGGTTTTAAAGCAAACATAAAATTATTGTCAGCACTTTTATTGTTTATTTTTCACTCACACCTGAAAGGCTTGTATGCACTCTACAGTGTATCTCACTACTATATCTAATATGGGGTCTACTAAATAATTTTTCTTTCTGCTGCAACATAGATTTTATCGTAAAATATCTGCAAAGCCACTGTACCTAATAAAGTTGCTGGTAAGTCTATATACAGGGATTGGACAATGAAACTGAAACACCTGTCATTTTAGTGTGGGAGGTTTCATGGCTAAATTGGACCAGCCTGGTAGCCAGTCTTCATTGATTGCACATTGCACCAGTAAGAGCAGAGTGTGAAGGTGCAATTAGCAGGGTAAAAGCACAGTTTTGCTCAAAATATTGAAATGCAAACAACATTATGGGTGACATACCAGAGTTCAAAAGAGGACAAATTGTTGGTGCACGTCTTGCTGGCGCATCTGTGACCAAGACAGCAAGTCTTTGTGATGTATCAAGAGCCACGGTATCCAGGGTAATGTCAGCATACCACCAAGAAGGACGAACCACATCCAACAGGATTAACTGTGGACGCAAGACGAAGCTGTCTGAAAGGGATGTTCGGGTGTATCCAAAAAACATAAAACCACGGCTGCCCAAATCACGGCAGAATTAAATCAACCCTCCTGTTTACACCAGAACTGTCCGTCGGGAGCTCCACAGGGTCAATATACACGGCCTGGCTGCTATAGCCAAACCTTTGGTCACTCATGCCAATGCCAAATATCGATTTCAGTGGTGCAAGGAACACAAATATTGGGCTGTGGACAATGTGAAACATGTATTGTTCTCTGATGAGTCCACCTTTACTGTTTTCCCCACATCCGGGAGAATTATGGTGTGGAGAAGCCCCAAAGAAGCGTACCATCCAGACTGTTGCATGCCCAGAGTGAAGCATGGGGGTGGATCAGTGATGGTTTGGGCTGCCATATCATGGCATTCCCTTGGCCCAATACTTGTGCTAGATGGGCGCATCACTGCCAAGGACTACCAAACCATTTTTGAGGACCATGTGCATCCAATGTTTTAAACATTGTATCCTGAAGGCAGTGCTGTGTATCACCAATACACACCGCAAGAGTGGTGAAAGATTGGTTTGATGAACATGAAAGTGAAGGTGAACATCTCCCATGGCCTGCATTGTCACCAGATCTAAATATTATTGAGCCACTTTGGGGTGTTTTGGGGGAGCGAGTCAGGAAACATTTTCCTCCACCAGTATCACGTAGTGACCTGGCCACTATCCTGCAAGAAGAATGGCTTAAAATCCCTCTGATCACTGTGCAGGGCTTGTATATGTCATTCCCAAGACGAATTGATGCTGTATTGGCCGCAAAAGGAGGCCCTACACCATACTAATAAATTATTTTGGTCTAAAACCAGGTGTTTCAGTTTCATTGTCCAACCCCTGTATTTTTTGTGCCTTTATTGCAGTCTTACTGTCGAGACCTGATCGATGGTTTTATAATAAGTTGTATTTGAGAAACCAACAGATTTTCTTGGTAGCATGTGCACAATGTCCTTGGCAAAACTTTATAGAACCTCTCAATGTTTTGTAATTAAGCTCATTAAAAGCAAACACACCTAAAGGAAGCTAAACTTTTTATTCCATATTATCTATTTTGTCGCATTCTGGCCAGTCTGACAACTTGTAGAATGGGTTTAATTATTTCCATTATAAAAAAGAGAAATTTTTCATCCACTTCATTCCGTTTCACTCAAGGACACATTAACACAGATGGTGCACTAACTAAACTCAGGACCCTTGAGATATGGGCTAGCCATTTTGAGGACAACAGCCTTTAAGAAACAAACTGTTTAATAATATTTAGATTCAACATTAATGATGTAAAAACAAGCAGAAAAAATCAAAGTCACGTTGTTATACTTTACTGCACTCCTTCATGTGTCCTACAAGATCATAATTCACTATGTCCTCAGAGTAAAAACCACTGACATTACTACTCTTATGCCATTTAGGCATTTCAGAGTTTAATGGCCAGTCTGGACATATGTCTTTTTAGGTCATAAAACGCATATGCTTTATTTTTGTTAAGAGATCACACATTACATAAATAATTGTGATATTAAGGTTTTATCTGCTCTTAGTGTATCCTGTTGGAATATTTACAACCTGTCTGTATATGATCAAGTGCTTGCATTATTAAAAACATGTTTGTAGAATAAAAGCTGTTCGATTCAAGCGATTTATTCGCACCCACGTGTCTCTTTTATTTATAGTATAAATGTATTCAATGTATCATACTGATACACAGTAAATCCTGTGGAAAAAACATATACCCCAAATACTTGCTGGACATCAGAGATTATTTTTTGTCAGAAGGATGCAGTTACACGGCAGCTTTACAAGCAACAAAAGCATTGTACCATACACTGTAGCAAGTGCACACAATATAATAAACAAAAACTAATCCTATGGCACCCACACTAATGGACATTGTGGTAATCTGGCAGGAAATGTACCATCCATGAATAAAAAAGCAACATCTGACTGGGAAGAAAAGTTAGTTATGTATGCTGATGACGTGATGTTCAAAAGTAATTTGTGAAATAGTGGGTCACTCTCAGGAGCTCAAGGAACTCCAGCGTGGTTCTGTGATAGGATACCACCTGTGCAAGTCCAGTCACAAACATTTCTAGCAACTAAATGTTCCACCATTGATTGTCAGTGGTATTTTAAGAAAGTGGAAGTGATTGGGAACAACAGCAACTCAGGTATGAAGTGGTAGGCCACGTAAACTGATATAGTGGGAGCAGCAATGCTGACCCCCAGAGTGTGCCGAGGTCACTGACTTTCTGCAGGGTCAATTACTACAGACCTCTGAACTTCATGTGGCCTTCAGATTAGCTCAAGAACAATTCATAGAGAGCTTCATTTAATAGGTTTCCATCACCAAGTGCAATGGCAAGTGTTGGATGCAATGGTTTGAGCAGTGGAGGAGTGTTTTCCCGAATCGCGCTTCACCATCTGATTGACAAGTCTCGGTTTGGCCGTTGCCAGGAGAACGGTACTTGTCTGACTGTACTGTGCCAAATGTAAAGTTTGGTGGAGGGGAGATTATGCTGTGGGTTTGTTTTTCAGGAGCTGGGCTTGGCCCCTTAGTTCAAGTGACAGGAAATCTGAATGCTTCAGAAGACCAAGACTAACTCAACTTTGTGGGAACAGTTTAGAGATGACCCTGACATGGCTGTGCATAGGTGCACAGAGCCAGGGCCATAAAGAAAAGGATGAGAGAGTTTGGTGTGGATGAGCTTGACTGGCCTTCACCTGACCTCAACCTGACAGAACACATTTATTGTGAATTAAAGCGCAGACTGAGGACCAGGCCTACTCGTCCCACATTAGTCTATGACCTCACAAATGTGATTCTGAAAAGATTGACATAAATTCATTATATAACATGCTCGGTTTTAGTTGTAAAGGGTGGACCAATGTCATATAGAACTCTATGGATAAAGAATGGGATGTCACTTAATTTCATATGTGAGTCAAGACTTATATAGTATATATAGTGTATCTGTGTATATAGTGTATATAGTGTATCTGTTGTGATCTGCATTGAAAGCAGTTTCATTCTAGACTTCAAAATATTTTAGGTTGCTTACAAGAAAATGCTTCAAACTGGCAGTTGAGAGAGCCACAACAGAGCAACAGATGGCTTAAAAAACAGATTGCATTTGTTTTTAAATCTTTGTTGGTTATTCTGTTTTGTTGTAGAAGACAACAGTTAATGGGGAAGGATGTCTGGCAGGGTATACTTGACAAGTTGTTTAATTAGTGAAAAAATAGTCAAAACCAAATGTATCATTTAAGCCTCTGATTTCAAGTAGAACTGTAACTAAGGATGCCTTACCTTAACACTAAGAATTAAAACACCAAATAGTAAAAAAAAAAAAAAAAAGAAACATTGTGTCAGTGTGAAAGCAACAATGACTTTGATTCAAACTGATTAGATGCCAAATCTGGTGGCTACCACAATTTCTTTCCATTTGCAGTTTTTTTTATAATACTTTTTTCCGTCTGTTCTTTAAAATAAAATATGTGTGTACAACATATGTGAGATTTTATTCGAAATTGCTGGGAAACATGCAACAGCTGGATTTTGTCCAGTGGCACCCACATGAAATTATGGAGCAATGATAGTTGTGATAATTACATGGCAAAAACACATGCATTTATTAATGTTACAGTTAGTATTTGTATTGGTGCTTTAAGATATGGTGTCACTGTTTGACGTAAATGGAATATCAGTAATATATATTTAAGCACAAAATGAATCATACCCCTGGCAGATTTGAAATTAACATTATTTTCAAGTACTTTCTTTTTGATAGGAAATGAGACATGCATCTCTCAACATATAATAAATCAAAGTGAGCTTCAAGAGGCAGTCACCTGAAATGGTTTTCCAACAGTCTTGAAGTAGTTCCCAGAGATGCTTAGCACTTGTTGGCCCTTTTGCCTTCACTCTGCGGTCCAGCTCACCCCAAACCATCTCGATTGGGTTCAGGTCCGGTGACTGTGGAGGCCAGGTCATCTGGCGAAGCACCCCATCACTCTCCTTGGTCAAACAGCCCTTACACAGCCTGGAGGTGTGTTTGGGGTCATTGTCCTGTTGGAAAAATGAATGATGGTCCAACTAAACGCAAACCGGTTGGAATAGCATGCCGCTGTAAGATGCTGTGGTAGCCATGATGGTTCAGTATGCCTTCAATTTTGAATACATTTCCAACAGTGTCACCAGCAAAGCACCCCCACACCATCACACCTCCTCCTCCATGCTTCACGGTAGGAACCAGGCATGTAGAGTCCATCCGTTCACCTCTTCTGCGCCGCACAAAGACACTGTGGTTGGAACCAAAGATCTCAAACTTGGACTCATCAGACCAAAGCACAGATTTCCTGGTTTAATGTCCATTCCTTGTGTTCTTTAGCCCAAACAAGTCTCTTGTGCTTGTTGTCTGTCCTCAGCAGTGGTTTCCTAGCAGCTATTTTACCATGAAGGTCTGATTCACACAGTCTCCTCTTAATAGTTGTTCTAGAGATGTGTCTGCTGCTAGAACTCTGTGTGGCATTGACCTGTTCTCTAATCTGAGCTGCTGTTAACCTGCGATTTCTGAGGCTGGTGACTCGGATGAACTTATCGTCCGCAGCAGAGGTGACTCTTGGTCTTCCTTTCCTGGGGCGGTCCTCATGTGAGCCAGTTTCTTTGTAGCGCTTGATGGTTTTTGCGACTGCACTTGGGGACACTTTCAAAGTTTTCCCAATTGTTCGGACTGACCGACCTTCATTTCTTACTTTTTACTTAGCTGCTTTTTTCTTGCCATAATACAAATTCTAACACTTCAGTAGGACTATCAGCTGTGTACTGTATCCACCTCCTGCACAACACAACTGATGGTCCCAACCCCATTTATAAGGCTTGAAATCCCACTTATTAAACCTGACAGGGCACACCTGTGAAGTGAAAACCATTTCAGGTGACTACCTCTTGAAGCTCATCAACAGAATGCCAAGAGTGTGCGGAGCTGTAATCAAAGCAAAAGGTGACTTTTTTGAAGAACCTAGAATATAAGACATATTTTCAGTTGTTTCACACTTTTTTGTTCAGTATATAATTCCACATGTGTTAATTCATAGTTTTGATGCCTTCAGTGTGAAGCTACAATATTCATAGTCATGAAAATAAAGAAAACTCTTTGAATGAGAAGATGTGTCCAAACGTTTGGTCTGTACTGTATATGTGTGTGTTTTTATCAGTCAATTCGGTTTCTGAAATAAATGATGCATCTCTTTTTTTTGCTTCCTTTTCTCCATTTGTAATTAAGCAGGGAGATTTTATGCTCTTTCACTTTACAAAAGCCATTCCTAAGGCAGCCATATTAATGCCAGGGCTTGCTGTCACAGAGCTGCCAGATAACACATATGCTTAAAGATGGTAGTTATAGTGTAGAACCCAGGCCAACTTATGAGCACAAATATAGATTTAAATACAGAACCATGTGTACATATTTTCTAACTGACTGAATCATACCATCATTTTTTTTGACTGCAGCCTTGTCTGCTGAGTTGTTTTTAATTATGGAATCCAAGACAAAAGAAAGCCTTTTTTGTCAGTTCACCATGTCAGTCCTATTTGTATTCTTATATTTTAGCCTTTTTGTATATTTCAAAGGACAAAATGCCTATCAAAGGTTATAGAAGAGAAAAAAGCTTTTCTCGTTTTCACTATTCCTTCTTTATCTGTATGAACTTTTTTCTGTCAAGTTTTCCTCTTTGCTTTTTTTCTCTTCTCTCCATCTATTCAGAGTAACACTTGTCTTCCATTACCCTTTCCTCACTGCAGCAATGGAAATCAAAAGAGTGCAGCATCAGTCAGTCACAGCATCCAGTTTCATCAAACCATTTAGACTGTTGCTAGGAGACATAAAACCCTTTGGACAAGTCTGGTTGCAGAAGTGCCTAAACAGCAAAGCGGCTGAAAAAAATCCTAAATGTCTCAGAGTTTCTCCTTCTAGTCAAAGACTCCTAAATATTGGAATTTAGAAAAAAAAAAGACCTCTATAAACTGTTTATCAAAACTACAAAATATATTTTGGCTAAATGAAAACTTTTCTTTTTTTTTTTTATAATAATCGTAAAAAATGAAAACTTGATCACCAAACCATGTCTCTTTTTTTAAAGACTGACATGTGGAGGTGCTTAATAGAACAACAGAAGCAACAGAAGGAAATGTGGAAAAATGCCAAAATACTTCTACTTCTGGAGCTCGTGTTTCTGTAAAGGTCTGAGTGGTCTGAGTTTACTTGCCTGGGTATGCTTTATTCCAACCTACTTTCTGATTAGTTGAGCTAATATTTATTTAACCCAGAGAGGTCACTTTTAGACCATTGTACTTTCATTTTGAGATTGTCAGTTGATCTAAAGAAAAACTCCATCCAGGTACAGTTAAACACAAAAAATGCTAAACCCTTCATGCTAATACAAACACACTTTACAAACCGGGGAAACTTTAAAAGTGACACAGACACTTACAAAAATGACACAAAACATAATGATCCATAAAAAATACTACACACAAGTTAGGAAGCAGCAGCTTAAGATATGATGGTTTAAACAATTTGTAATATACTTGCATGGCTCATGAACTTAAGGACTGTGCAATGTTGAGATATATTAAATGATGTTCAATTAGTTAGTGTTAGACATCTATATTTAAAATATTTATTACTTAGAATACATCTCCTGTGAGGATGAGCATGTGAGCCTTTGAATTTACATATTATTTAGGAAATATGTTTAATGTATTTCCAAAAGAAGAACCAGGAAAAAAAGTAAAAAAACACTTCATTATCACAACCTCTTACCAACATGCACATTTTCTCAATTAAAACTAAAACCCCTAACAGATTAACATACACATCACATCTAAACAGACCTACACATTGTCTAGAAATGACATTAATACTCGTACTCGTACTTGTCGTCTTCCGCTTATCCGGGACCGGGTCGCGGGGGCAGCAGACTCAACAGAGACGCCCAGACGTCCCTCTCTCCAGACACCTCCTCCAGTTCCTCCAGGGGGAGCCCAAGGCGTTCCCAGGCCAGCTGAGAGACATAGTCCCTCCAGCGTGTCCTGGGCCGTCCCCTGGGCCTCCTCCCGGTGGGACGTGCCTGGAACACCTCCCGAGGAAGGCGTCCAGGAGGCATCCGGTATAGATGCCCGAGCCACCTCAACTGGCTCCTCTCGATGTGGAGGAGCAGCGGCTCTACTCCGAGCCCCTCCCGGATGGCCGAGCTCCTCACCCTATCTCTAAGGGAGTGCCCGGCCACCCTACGGAGGAAGCTCATTTCAGCCGCTTGTATCCGGGATCTCGTTCTTTCGGTCATGACCCAAAGTTCATGGCCATAGGTGAGGGTAGGAATGTAGACCGAGGGCATCATGAGGGACACAGTCGAATGCCTTCTCCAGGTCCACAAAACACATGTGAACCGGTTGGGCGAACTCCCATGAACCCTCGAGCACCCTGTAGAGGGTATAGAGCTGGTCCAGTGTTCCACGGCCGGGACGAAAACCACACTGCTCCTCCTGAAGCCGAGGTTAGACTATCGGTCGGACTCTCCTTTCCAATACCCTGGCGTAGGCCTTACCAGGGAGGCTGAGGAGTGTGATCCCCCTGTAGTTGGAACACACCCTCCGGTCGGACCACCACCCCAGTCTGCCAGTCCAGAAGCACTGTCCCCGACCGCCACGCAATGTTGAAGAGACGTGTCAACCATGACAGCCCTACAACATCCAGAGACTTGAGGTACTCAGGGCGGATCTCATCCACCACCGAAGCCCTGCCACCGCGGAGCTTTTTAACCACCTCGGTGACTTCAGCCTGGGTGATCAAAGAGTCCAACCCCGAGTCCCCAGCCTCTGTTTCCACCACGGAATGCGTGATGGCAGGATTGAGGAGATCCTCGAAGTACTCCTTCCACCGCCCAATAATGTCCCCAGTCGAGGTCAGCAGTCTCCCGCCCCCACTATAAACAGTGTTGGCGAAGCACTGCTTCCCCCTCCTGAGGCGACGGACGGTTTGCCAGAATCGCTTCGAGGCCAACCGGTAGTCCTTCTCCATGGCCTCACCGAACTCCTCCCAGGCCCGAGTTTTTGCCTCTGCCACAACCCGGGCCACAGCACGCTTGGCCTCATGGTACCCGTCAGCCGCCTCAGGAGTCCCACAAGCCAACCACAGCCGATAGGACTCCTTCTTCAGCTTAACAGCATCCCTTACTGCCGGTGTCCACCACAGGGTTCTGGGATTGCCGCCGTGACAGGCACCGCGGACCTTACGGCCACAGCTACGGGCAGCAGCATCGACAATAGATGCGGAGAACATGGTTCACTCGGATTCTATGTCTCCAACATCCCCCGGGGTCTGGTCGAAGCTCTCCCAGAGGTGGGAGTTGAATACATCCCTGGCCGAGGGCTCTGCCAGGCGTTCCCAGCAGACCCTCACTATGCGCTTGGGCCTGCCAAGTCTGTCCGGCTTTCTCCTCCTCCAGCAGATCCAAGTCACCACCAGGTGATGATCAGTGGACAGCTCAGCCCCTCTCTTCACCCGAGTGTCCAAAACATGCGGCCGAAGGTCTGATGATACGACAACAAAGTCGATCATCGACCTCCTGCCTAGGGTGTCCTGGTGCCAAGTCCACGGATGGACACCCTTATGTTTGAACATGGTGTTCGTTATGGACAATCCGTGACTAGCACAGAAGTCCAATAACAAAACACCACTCGGATTCAGATGGGGGAGGCCATTCCTCCCAATCACGCCTCTCCAGGTGTCACTGTCGTTCCCCTCGTGGGCGTTGAAGTCCCCTAGCAGAATAATGGAGTCCCTGGGAGGGCCACTATCCAGCACCCCCAACAGGGACGCCAAGAAGGCCGGGTACTCTGCACTGCCACTCGGCCCGTAGGCTGAAATGATAGTCAGAGACCTCTCCCCAACCCGTAGGCACAGGGATACGACCCTCTCATCCACTGGGGTAAACCCCAACACGAGACGGCTGAGCTGGGGGGCAACAAGCAAACCCACACCAGCCCGCCGCCTCTCCCCGTGGGCCACTCCAGAGTAGAACAGAGTCCAACCCCTCTCAAGGAGATGGGTTCCAGAGCCCACGCTGTGCTTGGAGGCGAGCCCGACTATTTCTAGTCGATATCTCTCGACCTCCCGCACAAGCTCAGGCTCCTTCCCCCCCAGCGAGGTGACATTCCACGTCCCTAGAGCCAGCCTAAGCATCTGGGGATCGGGCCGCTGAGGTCTCCACCTTCGTCCGCCACCCAATCCTCTTTGCACCGGTCCCTCACGGTTCCCCCTGCAGGTGGTGGGCCCACTGGCGGATGGCCTCGCGTCTCTCATTCGGGCTTGGCCCGTCCGGGTCCCGCGAGGAGCAACCCGGCCACCAGGCGCTCTCCGACGAGTCCCGACCCCAGGCCTGGCTCCAGGGTGGGACCCCGGCTCCGCCGTACCGGGCGACGTCACGTGCCTCGATATTTTGTTCTTCATGAGGGATTCTTGAACCACTCTTTGTCTGACCCATCACCTAGAGCCTGTTTGCCATGGGAGACCCTACCAGGGGCATTTAGGCCCCAGACAACATAGCCTCTAGGATCATTTGAGCACATAAACCCCTCCACTACGTTAAGGTGGTGGTTCAAGGAGGAGATGACATTAATATTCAGTGGAAATATAATATTCAAACAGGTGATGCAGTCAGCTTGGGACGACACTTAATCCTGCAACACCTCGACCACCAGGGATGTACCCAAGATCCTGTTTTTGGACTTCAGCTTGGCACTATCAGCCCAGACATCGTCCAACAGAACCTCATCAGCACCGGAACCCCCAGGGCTGTGTTCTCTCCCCACTCCTCTTCTCCCTCTATAAAATGACTCCACCTCAGTAGACCCTTCTGTGAAACTCCTGAGGTTTGCAGATGACACCAGTGTTATTGAGCTGAGGTGGAGCAGCTGGTACACTGGTGTGGTCAGAACCACCTGGAACCCACTGAAGACTGTGGAGATGGTGGCTGACTTTCGGAGAACACCACACCCACATACCCCCCTCAGCAACACTGTGTCTGCTATGGACCACTTCCAGTTCCTGGGAACCACCATTTCTCAAAACCTGAGATAGTCCTCACACATAGACAATGTTCGGAAGAAGGCCCAGCAAAGACTGTACTTCTTGAGGCAACCCAAGAAGTACAACCTTCCACAGGAGCTGCAGGTCATCTTTTAAGCTGCCATATATATATATATATATATATATATAAACAAATAAAACATATGGTACTTCTGTCGGCCACTCCTCATGGGAGACAAGAGTGCCCTAAAGAAGATGGTGAGGGGTGCTGAGAAAGCCATTAGTCTCTCTTTTCTCCACTGCTGTCTAGGACTCCTCCTCCTTTGAACTGCTCCCTTGAGGTAAACAGTACTTCAAAATTAAAAGCCAAACTACCAGACTTTCACAGCCTTTCTGTCTCATGAAATGCTCTTTGTATTATTGCACTTACAGATTTTTAACCATTTAATGCTGTTTTTTGGATTTGTGTTTTGACATTTATTTTTTTTACATCAGTCTGCTCAATGATTCCAGAGAAATTGCTGTCCTATTTTGGGGTATACTGTTTGTTTCACAATAAGATTACAATACACTGATTTCAAGGAGGCTGGCTTTAAGATTTTGTTTAAAAAAAATGCAGTTATTCAGTTGAAACAAGATGCCTACTTGCAAATATGAAGGCGCAAAACCTAAGCCTGACATTAAATCGGACTAAACGTTACATGTTTCAGCTCAGTTAGGATTACCAAAAGGTATGCAGGCAGAATTGTCCTTTCAAATCAATATTTTACCTGTTTGCAACCACTGATTTTTTGTAAAAGTTATGTCTTAGATTCTCATGGAGACAGCTTGCTGCGATGGTACAAAGTATTAAGTCCAGTTTGATTATACACGTCGAATAGCAATGAAATTATTGTCCAATTCTCCAAAACTCTTTTTCCATTTTTCTTCCAACCACCCAAGGCAGGAAGAGAGAACACTTAAAAGTATGTGGGTCAGTGAAGACAAGCCTTTCAATAAAGGCACACTGTATGTGACATTTGAAGATGTACTGCTTCAGAGTGTATTTATAATTCCTGTATCACTCTGTTAGACTTTATTGTGTGAAAGTGAGGTCATTTCACAATGTTAGTTACCTGAGGGAACCTGACATTTAAATAGGGCTCCTCGTTATCGCTCGCTCGCGCCCTTTCTCGCCTTGCGGTCTCTGCCTTGCTCTCTTGTCCTTGTCTGTGCACACTTGATATTCAATCACTTTTCCCCTTCGTGTCCTCCATTCGTTTTCTATTTGCTCTGCTTTTTGTACTACAGACTTGTCTGTTATTAACTACTCTTGAATTTTTAGTCTTTTTCTCTCATTTTTTCCTCTGTGCTACTGCACATATAAATTGCTTCATTCTAAGCCTTGTTTCTTCTTGCGAAGCTTGATGACCACAACCTTGCAAAAATTATATACAAGAAACATCAATCACCTACCATAAATAGATAAAAAAGAAACAAGAGAAAATGCCCCAAAACAAGAGAAAATTGACCAAACATGATCTACTGTTTTAATAGATATTGATATTTTTTTTTATCTAAATAATGAAACACTTCAATCAGTTCCACAGTAGATATGAAATCAAGTTTAATTGGATTCAGCAGCAGGCAATGACATACAAAATAAGCTTTTGAAACTAACAACAGCTTCATCATTAATTCTAATCCGTGCAACAGATAGCAAATACTTCAGTCTTGAGATCTTGCATTTAAACCCTGTTCCTTCAGGCTTTATACTTCTGGGTATTTCATCAGTAATTCTTCATTTTTTTCAGACTGCAAAGTGTTGAGTGAGCTCAGAGGGTTTTCATTTGTTGACACTGATTTTATTTTTACAACATTCACAACAAACAGATCACGAACAGATGGTCACCATGATAACACACTGCCCTACATACAATTGAGGAGCAAAAATACAGCAAACCCCTAGAGATAGCTGTGAACTGTGAAATGTAGTGGTCACAGCCAGATTCATACTATGTGTGTCAAATGCTGGGTGAGAGAATGAATACAATCTCCTCATAGCTTCTAAATCACAGGCAATCTTCGACAATAATTTTGGACCCTCCTTCAACGTTTGCCATGCAAAAAACTTTTTATTCCCCATTTTTGTGAATCCTAAAAACACAACAAATGACCAAATCTTAAAAGAAATATGAGGAAAGATGGAGGCCACCTCCAAGTGTATGAATTAATTATGCACATCTTTACTGAGATAATAATAGGGCAACTGTCCTACTCACTATGTATAGTGTTCTTCACATTAAATTTTTTGTTCTGGAATACTCAGACTTTTAATAAGAGTTGATCAAGATGAAGCTTCTCTAAAGCTTTGCATAAAAAAGGCTTGTTAGAAATTGGTCTAAAATTATTAAGCAAGGAACAATCATGGTTACTTCTCTTCAGATGAGGCTTTAAAATTGCAGTCTTGAAAGCAGTGGAGAAGATGTCCATCTCTATACAATTTACAATATCAAGAAGATCATCTTAAAATGAGTTAATTTTTTTTTTTTTTTAAAGGATGTGGGAATAGGGTCTATAAGGTACATTTTCTGTTTTAATTAACCTATTAATTAATTTAATAAATAGCTCTGCTTAGCATTTTAACATGAGTCAGGACAAAACTCTCAGGTGTTTCAACAGTAGACATTAAACACGTTTAGTTACATTTCCTCAGGATGTAACTACTTATGATATCAGTGTAATATTAATAATGATTTTATTTTTTTTTATTTCGTGCTGAAAGAAATTACTTAAATCGGGGTTGTTGTGTTTTTAAATTTTTTTCTGTGGGCGATTATGCGGCTGCACCAAAACATCTGACTTATGTTCAGGTGTTTTACATTTTGTTATCACGGGGCAATAAATGTGGACTGCACTGTAGTAATGCTTGTATCAGCTGCAGCCTTGTACTTGGAGGAAACCACTGACCTTTTAGCCGCTACTGCAATGAATCTATCCCGAAGTCACTACTTCATCAATGTCACAAGAGGCAGCACCTAAGCACTAGAACAAGTAGAGCTAATGTCTCAATAAAAATGCTATATAAAATGTTGAAGTTTTGCTAACTGATGTTAGATTTTGGTGCAGATCATCTCACACCTGTGAAGCCATCTTATTAGTTTGGACTGATCTTTACAGGATATGGGTTGGGGTGTCCTATTTTTTTTACTGTCAGGAGGATATAGTCATTAAACATCCATTTAGATTTAAAGTGAAAAGTAAAGGCTGCCAAAGAGAAGTCTAAAATATTAATCTTTAACTTTTGTTTGTATTTGATATATTTTTTCTGAACACCTTTAAATTGAGTATTCAAAAGGGAAAATTAAAAGGGCTAAATAGAAAATGGAAATCTTGAGAAAAGCTTTGCATGAAAAGTTATTTTTACGTTTTGGACGATTTTGAAAGGATTTTTACACATACACAGCCATACTACTGAATGGATAAAACATGCTTTTTATATAAATTTTACGTACTGTTCCACCTTGTATACATTATCAGACTCTCAAGGATAAATTGCCAAATATGAGCTCACTGCCAATGGCAATATATTAACAAGAAAATAAAAGAATAATGAATAGGTAGACTGACTGCCGAATTGTGGTGAGGAAAAACAATTTAATTGAAAATTAAATCCATACCAATGTAACACTCTGAGTATGATCCAGACAGAGCATCCAAGTTAAAGACCCTAAAAAGCTTCTTTAGTTGTTCGTCCAAAAACTGGTAAAAACCTGAGTAAATGGACTGACCTTATATAGCGATTTTCCAGTCATACAGACCACTCAAAGCGCTTTACACTAGAGCCACATTCACCCAATTGCACTCACTAACGCTCACACATGATACACAGATCAGTAGGCAACTTGAGGTTAAGTGCCTTGCCCAAGGGCACATTGACATATGGCAGGAGGAAGCTGGAATCAAACCCACAACCTTCTGATTGCAAGACAACTACTCTTCCTACTGTGCCACAGTCACCTCAACAGTTGCCTTTTTCATATGCACTTATCATGATAATTTCTTTAAGCATTAGATATTAGTGCAGAGCTTTTCCACAGTGACAAATGCAGTTTTTCAAAGAATCACACATGGGAGAGGAATAAAACATCTCACACCACCTGGCTGTCAATCCAAAAGATGTGAATTAAATTTTAATGTGGTAATTTAGTCAATTCATAAAGAACAAATCAAGAATTTTTAAAAGCCTTTTTGGCACAAAGAAAAAGGACTGACAGATATTTATATATTTTTTTCAAAGTGAATAGCAAAGCGTGTCTGCCAGCAACCTGCACTTTCTAAAGAGGGATGTCAAGAAAGGATCGTATTTAGATAAAACTGGGATCTTATGGTGGAGCTGTTTGCTGGGGTCTCAAACATGTCATCAGACATCCCTGTGTGTTATCAAAGTCACCTCACTGTGAGTTTTTGGTTACAGAAGTGATCAAAGACAAGCTCTCTTTTTAAGACCAACTTATCTAACAATCAAAACCGCAGTGAAAAAAAGAACTATACACTTCCAATTAAAAAGGCCCTCAGGCTTCATAGATCACAATGTGTCTGTGAGAGAGCAAGAATGGTTTGAAGAACTGGTTAGACAAGGATGGCAAAATTACAAGTATGGTGTCAAGAATTTACCCAGAGCCACATAAGGATTTAGCAATTCTGGTTCCAATAAAACCTTATTTCCTGGAGTCACCTCTAAAGTTGAATTAAGGGTTCATGCTAGGTTGTAAGAGTTGGATATATGTCCTTATTTGTGATGTTTTAAATCAAGTGTGCTAGTCAAAATTAATTCACAATGAATAACTGTAAGATTTTTGATTATTTGATTAAGTTGCACATTTATGCAAATTTGGCTCTGGAATCTCCCCCAATGGCATTTTTCTTCACCAGATAGCATAAATACAACTTTAACACAAGCCTCTGGTGAACATATGAGGTAATAAGTCAGCTTGATGTGCTGAGCTACCTCAGCTGTGGTCACAATAAGCAGGTTTACCTACCGGTCAAAAGGTGTAAATGCAGTCATAACATAGTTTATTTTTTTGTTTTTTTTTAAGATTCAATCAAACTGTTCTTTTTGGGTAAAATTAATATACAACACATATCTTCTATGATCCTTATAAAAAAAATGGTGTATCCTCAATCCTCAATATATACATGCACCCATACTACTATATGGTTAAACATCCCTCAGCAAGATGCACCTCAACCACATGCTATCTGCAGCCTGACATATCTTCTGGCATAATTCCTGTTTGGTATTTGACCTCTCTTCTTGGCACAATAGGTAGAGTTAACCTGTTTTATCCATTAACCAGTTCTGATCTTGGTTGGGTGTTATTGTCTTGTTGGAACACCAAGTCTAGTTGTAGATCTGAGATAAAGATGAAAAATTAAGTTAACTCCCCCAAGCAGGTTTATTCTCATTGTTTTATATGAATATATAACTTTTCTCCAGAAGACATTTGACTTCAGTGAGACTGTAGACCAGTGTTGATGGTAGAAGTTACTTTTATTTTGCCCAGCACTCTTTTAGTCCATGATAATGGGTAA